>NC_134827.1:50814571-50908013 GCF_004210375.1 Tachypleus tridentatus | reverse complement strand
ACTATGATGTTTTACCACTAACACCAAACATAACTATGATGTTTTACCACTAACACCAAACATAACTATGATGTTTTACCACTAACACCAAACATAACTGTGATGTTTTACCACTAACACCAAACATAACTATGATGTTTTACCACTAACACCAAACATAACTATGATGTTTTACCACTAACACCAAACATAACTGTGATGTTTTACCACTAACACCAAACATAACTATGATGTTTTACCACTAACACCAAACATAACTATGATGTTTTACCACTAACACCAAACATAACTATGATGTTTTACCACTAACACCAAACATAACTATGATGTTTTACCACTAACACCAAACATAACTATGATGTTTTACCACTAACACCAAACATAACTATGATGTTTTACCACTAACACCAAACATAACTATGATGTTTTACCACTAACACCAAACATAACTATGATGTTTTACCACTAACACCAAACATAACTATGATGTTTTACCACTAACACCAAACATAACTATGATGTTTTACCACTAACACCAAACATAACTATGATGTTTTACCACTAACACCAAACATAACTATGATGTTTTACCACTAACACCAAACATAACTATGATGTTTTACCACTAACACCAAACATAACTGTGATGTTTTACCACTAACACCAAACATAACTATGATGTTTTACCACTAACACCAAACATAACTATGATGTTTTACCACTAACACCAAACATAACTATGATGTTTTACCACTAACACCAAACATAACTATGATGTTTTACCACTAACACCAAACATAACTATGATGTTTTACCACTAACACCAAACATAACTATGATGTTTTACCACTAACACCAAACATAACTATGATGTTTTACCACTAACACCAAACATAACTATGATGTTTTACCACTAACACCAAACATAACTATGATGTTTTACCACTAACACCAAACATAACTATGATGTTTTACCACTAACACCAAACATAACTATGATGTTTTACCACTAACACCAAACATAACTATGATGTTTTACCACTAACACCAAACATAACTATGATGTTTTACCACTAACACCAAACATAACTATGATGTTTTACCACTAACACCAAACATAACTGTGATGTTTTACCACTAACACCAAACATAACTATGATGTTTTACCACTAACACCAAACATAACTATGATGTTTTACCACTAACACCAAACATAACTATGATGTTTTACCACTAACACCAAACATAACTATGATGTTTTACCACTAACACCAAACATAACTATGATGTTTTACCACTAACACCAAACATAACTATGATGTTTTACCACTAACACCAAACATAACTATGATGTTTTACCACTAACACCAAACATAACTATGATGTTTTACCACTAACACCAAACATAACTATGATGTTTTACCACTAACACCAAACATAACTATGATGTTTTACCACTAACACCAAACATAACTATGATGTTTTACCACTAACACCAAACATAACTATGATGTTTTACCACTAACACCAAACATAACTATGATGTTTTACCACTAACACCAAACATAACTATGATGTTTTACCACTAACACCAAACATAACTATGATGTTTTACCACTAACACCAAACATAACTATGATGTTTTACCACTAACACCAAACATAACTATGATGTTTTACCACTAACACCAAACATAACTATGATGTTTTACCACTAACACCAAACATAACTATGATGTTTTACCACTAACACCAAACATAACTATGATGTTTTACCACTAACACCAAACATAACTATGATGTTTTACCACTAACACCAAACATAACTATGATGTTTTACCACTAACACCAAACATAACTATGATGTTTTACCACTAACACCAAACATAACTATGATGTTTTACCACTAACACCAAACATAACTATGATGTTTTACCACTAACACCAAACATAACTATGATGTTTTACCACTAACACCAAACATAACTATGATGTTTTACCACTAACACCAAACATAACTATGATGTTTTACCACTAACACCAAACATAACTATGATGTTTTACCACTAACACCAAACATAACTATGATGTTTTACCACTAACACCAAACATAACTATGATGTTTTACCACTAACACCAAACATAACTATGATGTTTTACCACTAACACCAAACATAACTATGATGTTTTACCACTAACACCAAACATAACTATGATGTTTTACCACTAACACCAAACATAACTATGATGTTTTACCACTAACACCAAACATAACTATGATGTTTTACCACTAACACCAAACATAACTATGATGTTTTACCACTAACACCAAACATAACTATGATGTTTTACCACTAACACCAAACATAACTATGATGTTTTACCACTAACACCAAACATAACTATGATGTTTTACCACTAACACCAAACATAACTATGATGTTTTACCACTAACACCAAACATAACTATGATGTTTTACCACTAACACCAAACATAACTATGATGTTTTACCACTAACACCAAACATAACTATGATGTTTTACCACTAACACCAAACATAACTATGATGTTTTACCACTAACACCAAACATAACTATGATGTTTTACCACTAACACCAAACATAACTATGATGTTTTACCACTAACACCAAACATAACTATGATGTTTTACCACTAACACCAAACATAACTATGATGTTTTACCACTAACACCAAACATAACTATGATGTTTTACCACTAACACCAAACATAACTATGATGTTTTACCACTAACACCAAACATAACTATGATGTTTTACCACTAACACCAAACATAACTATGATGTTTTACCACTAACACCAAACATAACTATGATGTTTTACCACTAACACCAAACATAACTATGATGTTTTACCACTAACACCAAACATAACTATGATGTTTTACCACTAACACCAAACATAACTATGATGTTTTACCACTAACACCAAACATAACTATGATGTTTTACCACTAACACCAAACATAACTATGATGTTTTACCACTAACACCAAACATAACTATGATGTTTTACCACTAACACCAAACATAACTATGATGTTTTACCACTAACACCAAACATAACTATGATGTTTTACCACTAACACCAAACATAACTATGATGTTTTACCACTAACACCAAACATAACTATGATGTTTTACCACTAACACCAAACATAACTATGATGTTTTACCACTAACACCAAACATAACTATGATGTTTTACCACTAACACCAAACATAACTATGATGTTTTACCACTAACACCAAACATAACTATGATGTTTTACCACTAACACCAAACATAACTATGATGTTTTACCACTAACACCAAACATAACTATGATGTTTTACCACTAACACCAAACATAACTATGATGTTTTACCACTAACACCAAACATAACTATGATGTTTTACCACTAACACCAAACATAACTATGATGTTTTACCACTAACACCAAACATAACTATGATGTTTTACCACTAACACCAAACATAACTATGATGTTTTACCACTAACACCAAACATAACTATGATGTTTTACCACTAACACCAAACATAACTATGATGTTTTACCACTAACACCAAACATAACTATGATGTTTTACCACTAACACCAAACATAACTATGATGTTTTACCACTAACACCAAACATAACTATGATGTTTTACCACTAACACCAAACATAACTATGATGTTTTACCACTAACACCAAACATAACTATGATGTTTTACCACTAACACCAAACATAACTATGATGTTTTACCACTAACACCAAACATAACTATGATGTTTTACCACTAACACCAAACATAACTATGATGTTTTACCACTAACACCAAACATAACTATGATGTTTTACCACTAACACCAAACATAACTATGATGTTTTACCACTAACACCAAACATAACTATGATGTTTTACCACTAACACCAAACATAACTATGATGTTTTACCACTAACACCAAACATAACTATGATGTTTTACCACTAACACCAAACATAACTATGATGTTTTACCACTAACACCAAACATAACTATGATGTTTTACCACTAACACCAAACATAACTATGATGTTTTACCACTAACACCAAACATAACTATGATGTTTTACCACTAACACCAAACATAACTATGATGTTTTACCACTAACACCAAACATAACTATGATGTTTTACCACTAACACCAAACATAACTATGATGTTTTACCACTAACACCAAACATAACTATGATGTTTTACCACTAACACCAAACATAACTATGATGTTTTACCACTAACACCAAACATAACTATGATGTTTTACCACTAACACCAAACATAACTATGATGTTTTACCACTAACACCAAACATAACTATGATGTTTTACCACTAACACCAAACATAACTATGATGTTTTACCACTAACACCAAACATAACTATGATGTTTTACCACTAACACCAAACATAACTATGATGTTTTACCACTAACACCAAACATAACTATGATGTTTTACCACTAACACCAAACATAACTATGATGTTTTACCACTAACACCAAACATAACTATGATGTTTTACCACTAACACCAAACATAACTATGATGTTTTACCACTAACACCAAACATAACTATGATGTTTTACCACTAACACCAAACATAACTATGATGTTTTACCACTAACACCAAACATAACTATGATGTTTTACCACTAACACCAAACATAACTATGATGTTTTACCACTAACACCAAACATAACTATGATGTTTTACCACTAACACCAAACATAACTATGATGTTTTACCACTAACACCAAACATAACTATGATGTTTTACCACTAACACCAAACATAACTATGATGTTTTACCACTAACACCAAACATAACTGTGATGTTTTACCACTAACACCAAACATAACTATGATGTTTTACCACTAACACCAAACATAACTATGATGTTTTACCACTAACACCAAACATAACTATGATGTTTTACCACTAACACCAAACATAACTATGATGTTTTACCACTAACACCAAACATAACTATGATGTTTTACCACTAACACCAAACATAACTATGATGTTTTACCACTAACACCAAACATAACTATGATGTTTTACCACTAACACCAAACATAACTATGATGTTTTACCACTAACACCAAACATAACTATGATGTTTTACCACTAACACCAAACATAACTATGATGTTTTACCACTAACACCAAACATAACTATGATGTTTTACCACTAACACCAAACATAACTATGATGTTTTACCACTAACACCAAACATAACTATGATGTTTTACCACTAACACCAAACATAACTATGATGTTTTACCACTAACACCAAACATAACTATGATGTTTTACCACTAACACCAAACATAACTATGATGTTTTACCACTAACACCAAACATAACTATGATGTTTTACCACTAACACCAAACATAACTATGATGTTTTACCACTAACACCAAACATAACTATGATGTTTTACCACTAACACCAAACATAACTATGATGTTTTACCACTAACACCAAACATAACTATGATGTTTTACCACTAACACCAAACATAACTATGATGTTTTACCACTAACACCAAACATAACTATGATGTTTTACCACTAACACCAAACATAACTATGATGTTTTACCACTAACACCAAACATAACTATGATGTTTTACCACTAACACCAAACATAACTATGATGTTTTACCACTAACACCAAACATAACTATGATGTTTTACCACTAACACCAAACATAACTATGATGTTTTACCACTAACACCAAACATAACTATGATGTTTTACCACTAACACCAAACATAACTATGATGTTTTACCACTAACACCAAACATAACTATGATGTTTTACCACTAACACCAAACATAACTATGATGTTTTACCACTAACACCAAACATAACTATGATGTTTTACCACTAACACCAAACATAACTATGATGTTTTACCACTAACACCAAACATAACTATGATGTTTTACCACTAACACCAAACATAACTATGATGTTTTACCACTAACACCAAACATAACTATGATGTTTTACCACTAACACCAAACATAACTATGATGTTTTACCACTAACACCAAACATAACTATGATGTTTTACCACTAACACCAAACATAACTATGATGTTTTACCACTAACACCAAACATAACTATGATGTTTTACCACTAACACCAAACATAACTATGATGTTTTACCACTAACACCAAACATAACTATGATGTTTTACCACTAACACCAAACATAACTATGATGTTTTACCACTAACACCAAACATAACTATGATGTTTTACCACTAACACCAAACATAACTATGATGTTTTACCACTAACACCAAACATAACTATGATGTTTTACCACTAACACCAAACATAACTATGATGTTTTACCACTAACACCAAACATAACTATGATGTTTTACCACTAACACCAAACATAACTGTGATGTTTTACCACTAACACCAAACATAACTATGATGTTTTACCACTAACACCAAACATAACTATGATGTTTTACCACTAACACCAAACATAACTATGATGTTTTACCACTAACACCAAACATAACTATGATGTTTTACCACTAACACCAAACATAACTATGATGTTTTACCACTAACACCAAACATAACTATGATGTTTTACCACTAACACCAAACATAACTATGATGTTTTACCACTAACACCAAACATAACTATGATGTTTTACCACTAACACCAAACATAACTATGATGTTTTACCACTAACACCAAACATAACTATGATGTTTTACCACTAACACCAAACATAACTATGATGTTTTACCACTAACACCAAACATAACTATGATGTTTTACCACTAACACCAAACATAACTATGATGTTTTACCACTAACACCAAACATAACTATGATGTTTTACCACTAACACCAAACATAACTATGATGTTTTACCACTAACACCAAACATAACTATGATGTTTTACCACTAACACCAAACATAACTATGATGTTTTACCACTAACACCAAACATAACTATGATGTTTTACCACTAACACCAAACATAACTATGATGTTTTACCACTAACACCAAACATAACTATGATGTTTTACCACTAACACCAAACATAACTATGATGTTTTACCACTAACACCAAACATAACTATGATGTTTTACCACTAACACCAAACATAACTATGATGTTTTACCACTAACACCAAACATAACTATGATGTTTTACCACTAACACCAAACATAACTATGATGTTTTACCACTAACACCAAACATAACTATGATGTTTTACCACTAACACCAAACATAACTATGATGTTTTACCACTAACACCAAACATAACTATGATGTTTTACCACTAACACCAAACATAACTATGATGTTTTACCACTAACACCAAACATAACTATGATGTTTTACCACTAACACCAAACATAACTATGATGTTTTACCACTAACACCAAACATAACTATGATGTTTTACCACTAACACCAAACATAACTATGATGTTTTACCACTAACACCAAACATAACTATGATGTTTTACCACTAACACCAAACATAACTATGATGTTTTACCACTAACACCAAACATAACTATGATGTTTTACCACTAACACCAAACATAACTATGATGTTTTACCACTAACACCAAACATAACTATGATGTTTTACCACTAACACCAAACATAACTATGATGTTTTACCACTAACACCAAACATAACTATGATGTTTTACCACTAACACCAAACATAACTATGATGTTTTACCACTAACACCAAACATAACTATGATGTTTTACCACTAACACCAAACATAACTATGATGTTTTACCACTAACACCAAACATAACTATGATGTTTTACCACTAACACCAAACATAACTATGATGTTTTACCACTAACACCAAACATAACTATGATGTTTTACCACTAACACCAAACATAACTATGATGTTTTACCACTAACACCAAACATAACTATGATGTTTTACCACTAACACCAAACATAACTATGATGTTTTACCACTAACACCAAACATAACTATGATGTTTTACCACTAACACCAAACATAACTATGATGTTTTACCACTAACACCAAACATAACTATGATGTTTTACCACTAACACCAAACATAACTATGATGTTTTACCACTAACACCAAACATAACTATGATGTTTTACCACTAACACCAAACATAACTATGATGTTTTACCACTAACACCAAACATAACTATGATGTTTTACCACTAACACCAAACATAACTATGATGTTTTACCACTAACACCAAACATAACTATGATGTTTTACCACTAACACCAAACATAACTATGATGTTTTACCACTAACACCAAACATAACTATGATGTTTTACCACTAACACCAAACATAACTATGATGTTTTACCACTAACACCAAACATAACTATGATGTTTTACCACTAACACCAAACATAACTATGATGTTTTACCACTAACACCAAACATAACTATGATGTTTTACCACTAACACCAAACATAACTATGATGTTTTACCACTAACACCAAACATAACTATGATGTTTTACCACTAACACCAAACATAACTATGATGTTTTACCACTAACACCAAACATAACTATGATGTTTTACCACTAACACCAAACATAACTATGATGTTTTACCACTAACACCAAACATAACTATGATGTTTTACCACTAACACCAAACATAACTATGATGTTTTACCACTAACACCAAACATAACTATGATGTTTTACCACTAACACCAAACATAACTATGATGTTTTACCACTAACACCAAACATAACTATGATGTTTTACCACTAACACCAAACATAACTATGATGTTTTACCACTAACACCAAACATAACTATGATGTTTTACCACTAACACCAAACATAACTATGATGTTTTACCACTAACACCAAACATAACTATGATGTTTTACCACTAACACCAAACATAACTATGATGTTTTACCACTAACACCAAACATAACTATGATGTTTTACCACTAACACCAAACATAACTATGATGTTTTACCACTAACACCAAACATAACTATGATGTTTTACCACTAACACCAAACATAACTATGATGTTTTACCACTAACACCAAACATAACTATGATGTTTTACCACTAACACCAAACATAACTATGATGTTTTACCACTAACACCAAACATAACTATGATGTTTTACCACTAACACCAAACATAACTATGATGTTTTACCACTAACACCAAACATAACTATGATGTTTTACCACTAACACCAAACATAACTATGATGTTTTACCACTAACACCAAACATAACTATGATGTTTTACCACTAACACCAAACATAACTATGATGTTTTACCACTAACACCAAACATAACTATGATGTTTTACCACTAACACCAAACATAACTATGATGTTTTACCACTAACACCAAACATAACTATGATGTTTTACCACTAACACCAAACATAACTATGATGTTTTACCACTAACACCAAACATAACTATGATGTTTTACCACTAACACCAAACATAACTATGATGTTTTACCACTAACACCAAACATAACTATGATGTTTTACCACTAACACCAAACATAACTATGATGTTTTACCACTAACACCAAACATAACTATGATGTTTTACCACTAACACCAAACATAACTATGATGTTTTACCACTAACACCAAACATAACTATGATGTTTTACCACTAACACCAAACATAACTATGATGTTTTACCACTAACACCAAACATAACTATGATGTTTTACCACTAACACCAAACATAACTATGATGTTTTACCACTAACACCAAACATAACTATGATGTTTTACCACTAACACCAAACATAACTATGATGTTTTACCACTAACACCAAACATAACTATGATGTTTTACCACTAACACCAAACATAACTATGATGTTTTACCACTAACACCAAACATAACTATGATGTTTTACCACTAACACCAAACATAACTATGATGTTTTACCACTAACACCAAACATAACTATGATGTTTTACCACTAACACCAAACATAACTATGATGTTTTACCACTAACACCAAACATAACTATGATGTTTTACCACTAACACCAAACATAACTATGATGTTTTACCACTAACACCAAACATAACTATGATGTTTTACCACTAACACCAAACCACTAACACCAAACATAACTATGATGTTTTACCACTAACACCAAACATAACTATGATGTTTTACCACTAACACCAAACATAACTATGATGTTTTACCACTAACACCAAACATAACTATGATGTTTTACCACTAACACCAAACATAACTATGATGTTTTACCACTAACACCAAACATAACTATGATGTTTTACCACTAACACCAAACATAACTATGATGTTTTACCACTAACACCAAACATAACTATGATGTTTTACCACTAACACCAAACATAACTATGATGTTTTACCACTAACACCAAACATAACTATGATGTTTTACCACTAACACCAAACATAACTATGATGTTTTACCACTAACACCAAACATAACTATGATGTTTTACCACTAACACCAAACATAACTATGATGTTTTACCACTAACACCAAACATAACTATGATGTTTTACCACTAACACCAAACATAACTATGATGTTTTACCACTAACACCAAACATAACTATGATGTTTTACCACTAACACCAAACATAACTATGATGTTTTACCACTAACACCAAACATAACTATGATGTTTTACCACTAACACCAAACATAACTATGATGTTTTACCACTAACACCAAACATAACTATGATGTTTTACCACTAACACCAAACATAACTATGATGTTTTACCACTAACACCAAACATAACTATGATGTTTTACCACTAACACCAAACATAACTATGATGTTTTACCACTAACACCAAACATAACTATGATGTTTTACCACTAACACCAAACATAACTATGATGTTTTACCACTAACACCAAACATAACTATGATGTTTTACCACTAACACCAAACATAACTATGATGTTTTACCACTAACACCAAACATAACTATGATGTTTTACCACTAACACCAAACATAACTATGATGTTTTACCACTAACACCAAACATAACTATGATGTTTTACCACTAACACCAAACATAACTATGATGTTTTACCACTAACACCAAACATAACTATGATGTTTTACCACTAACACCAAACATAACTATGATGTTTTACCACTAACACCAAACATAACTATGATGTTTTACCACTAACACCAAACATAACTATGATGTTTTACCACTAACACCAAACATAACTATGATGTTTTACCACTAACACCAAACATAACTATGATGTTTTACCACTAACACCAAACATAACTATGATGTTTTACCACTAACACCAAACATAACTATGATGTTTTACCACTAACACCAAACATAACTATGATGTTTTACCACTAACACCAAACATAACTATGATGTTTTACCACTAACACCAAACATAACTATGATGTTTTACCACTAACACCAAACATAACTATGATGTTTTACCACTAACACCAAACATAACTATGATGTTTTACCACTAACACCAAACATAACTATGATGTTTTACCACTAACACCAAACATAACTATGATGTTTTACCACTAACACCAAACATAACTATGATGTTTTACCACTAACACCAAACATAACTATGATGTTTTACCACTAACACCAAACATAACTATGATGTTTTACCACTAACACCAAACATAACTATGATGTTTTACCACTAACACCAAACATAACTATGATGTTTTACCACTAACACCAAACATAACTATGATGTTTTACCACTAACACCAAACATAACTATGATGTTTTACCACTAACACCAAACATAACTATGATGTTTTACCACTAACACCAAACATAACTATGATGTTTTACCACTAACACCAAACATAACTATGATGTTTTACCACTAACACCAAACATAACTATGATGTTTTACCACTAACACCAAACATAACTATGATGTTTTACCACTAACACCAAACATAACTATGATGTTTTACCACTAACACCAAACATAACTATGATGTTTTACCACTAACACCAAACATAACTATGATGTTTTACCACTAACACCAAACATAACTATGATGTTTTACCACTAACACCAAACATAACTATGATGTTTTACCACTAACACCAAACATAACTATGATGTTTTACCACTAACACCAAACATAACTATGATGTTTTACCACTAACACCAAACATAACTATGATGTTTTACCACTAACACCAAACATAACTATGATGTTTTACCACTAACACCAAACATAACTATGATGTTTTACCACTAACACCAAACATAACTATGATGTTTTACCACTAACACCAAACATAACTATGATGTTTTACCACTAACACCAAACATAACTATGATGTTTTACCACTAACACCAAACATAACTATGATGTTTTACCACTAACACCAAACATAACTATGATGTTTTACCACTAACACCAAACATAACTATGATGTTTTACCACTAACACCAAACATAACTATGATGTTTTACCACTAACACCAAACATAACTATGATGTTTTACCACTAACACCAAACATAACTATGATGTTTTACCACTAACACCAAACATAACTATGATGTTTTACCACTAACACCAAACATAACTATGATGTTTTACCACTAACACCAAACATAACTATGATGTTTTACCACTAACACCAAACATAACTATGATGTTTTACCACTAACACCAAACATAACTATGATGTTTTACCACTAACACCAAACATAACTATGATGTTTTACCACTAACACCAAACATAACTATGATGTTTTACCACTAACACCAAACATAACTATGATGTTTTACCACTAACACCAAACATAACTATGATGTTTTACCACTAACACCAAACATAACTATGATGTTTTACCACTAACACCAAACATAACTATGATGTTTTACCACTAACACCAAACATAACTATGATGTTTTACCACTAACACCAAACATAACTATGATGTTTTACCACTAACACCAAACATAACTATGATGTTTTACCACTAACACCAAACATAACTATGATGTTTTACCACTAACACCAAACATAACTATGATGTTTTACCACTAACACCAAACATAACTATGATGTTTTACCACTAACACCAAACATAACTATGATGTTTTACCACTAACACCAAACATAACTATGATGTTTTACCACTAACACCAAACATAACTATGATGTTTTACCACTAACACCAAACATAACTATGATGTTTTACCACTAACACCAAACATAACTATGATGTTTTACCACTAACACCAAACATAACTATGATGTTTTACCACTAACACCAAACATAACTATGATGTTTTACCACTAACACCAAACATAACTATGATGTTTTACCACTAACACCAAACATAACTATGATGTTTTACCACTAACACCAAACATAACTATGATGTTTTACCACTAACACCAAACATAACTATGATGTTTTACCACTAACACCAAACATAACTATGATGTTTTACCACTAACACCAAACATAACTATGATGTTTTACCACTAACACCAAACATAACTATGATGTTTTACCACTAACACCAAACATAACTATGATGTTTTACCACTAACACCAAACATAACTATGATGTTTTACCACTAACACCAAACATAACTATGATGTTTTACCACTAACACCAAACATAACTATGATGTTTTACCACTAACACCAAACATAACTATGATGTTTTACCACTAACACCAAACATAACTATGATGTTTTACCACTAACACCAAACATAACTATGATGTTTTACCACTAACACCAAACATAACTATGATGTTTTACCACTAACACCAAACATAACTATGATGTTTTACCACTAACACCAAACATAACTATGATGTTTTACCACTAACACCAAACATAACTATGATGTTTTACCACTAACACCAAACATAACTATGATGTTTTACCACTAACACCAAACATAACTATGATGTTTTACCACTAACACCAAACATAACTATGATGTTTTACCACTAACACCAAACATAACTATGATGTTTTACCACTAACACCAAACATAACTATGATGTTTTACCACTAACACCAAACATAACTATGATGTTTTACCACTAACACCAAACATAACTATGATGTTTTACCACTAACACCAAACATAACTATGATGTTTTACCACTAACACCAAACATAACTATGATGTTTTACCACTAACACCAAACATAACTATGATGTTTTACCACTAACACCAAACATAACTATGATGTTTTACCACTAACACCAAACATAACTATGATGTTTTACCACTAACACCAAACATAACTATGATGTTTTACCACTAACACCAAACATAACTATGATGTTTTACCACTAACACCAAACATAACTATGATGTTTTACCACTAACACCAAACATAACTATGATGTTTTACCACTAACACCAAACATAACTATGATGTTTTACCACTAACACCAAACATAACTATGATGTTTTACCACTAACACCAAACATAACTATGATGTTTTACCACTAACACCAAACATAACTATGATGTTTTACCACTAACACCAAACATAACTATGATGTTTTACCACTAACACCAAACATAACTATGATGTTTTACCACTAACACCAAACATAACTATGATGTTTTACCACTAACACCAAACATAACTATGATGTTTTACCACTAACACCAAACATAACTATGATGTTTTACCACTAACACCAAACATAACTATGATGTTTTACCACTAACACCAAACATAACTATGATGTTTTACCACTAACACCAAACATAACTATGATGTTTTACCACTAACACCAAACATAACTATGATGTTTTACCACTAACACCAAACATAACTATGATGTTTTACCACTAACACCAAACATAACTATGATGTTTTACCACTAACACCAAACATAACTATGATGTTTTACCACTAACACCAAACATAACTATGATGTTTTACCACTAACACCAAACATAACTATGATGTTTTACCACTAACACCAAACATAACTATGATGTTTTACCACTAACACCAAACATAACTATGATGTTTTACCACTAACACCAAACATAACTATGATGTTTTACCACTAACACCAAACATAACTGTGATGTTTTACCACTAACACCAAACATAACTGTGATGTTTTACCACTAACACCAAACATAACTATGATGTTTTACCACTAACACCAAACATAACTATGATGTTTTACCACTAACACCAAACATAACTATGATGTTTTACCACTAACACCAAACATAACTATGATGTTTTACCACTAACACCAAACATAACTATGATGTTTTACCACTAACACCAAACATAACTATGATGTTTTACCACTAACACCAAACATAACTATGATGTTTTACCACTAACACCAAACATAACTATGATGTTTTACCACTAACACCAAACATAACTATGATGTTTTACCACTAACACCAAACATAACTATGATGTTTTACCACTAACACCAAACATAACTATGATGTTTTACCACTAACACCAAACATAACTATGATGTTTTACCACTAACACCAAACATAACTATGATGTTTTACCACTAACACCAAACATAACTATGATGTTTTACCACTAACACCAAACATAACTATGATGTTTTACCACTAACACCAAACATAACTATGATGTTTTACCACTAACACCAAACATAACTATGATGTTTTACCACTAACACCAAACATAACTATGATGTTTTACCACTAACACCAAACATAACTATGATGTTTTACCACTAACACCAAACATAACTATGATGTTTTACCACTAACACCAAACATAACTATGATGTTTTACCACTAACACCAAACATAACTATGATGTTTTACCACTAACACCAAACATAACTATGATGTTTTACCACTAACACCAAACATAACTATGATGTTTTACCACTAACACCAAACATAACTATGATGTTTTACCACTAACACCAAACATAACTATGATGTTTTACCACTAACACCAAACATAACTATGATGTTTTACCACTAACACCAAACATAACTATGATGTTTTACCACTAACACCAAACATAACTATGATGTTTTACCACTAACACCAAACATAACTGTGATGTTTTACCACTAACACCAAACATAACTATGATGTTTTACCACTAACACCAAACATAACTATGATGTTTTACCACTAACACCAAACATAACTATGATGTTTTACCACTAACACCAAACATAACTATGATGTTTTACCACTAACACCAAACATAACTATGATGTTTTACCACTAACACCAAACATAACTATGATGTTTTACCACTAACACCAAACATAACTATGATGTTTTACCACTAACACCAAACATAACTATGATGTTTTACCACTAACACCAAACATAACTATGATGTTTTACCACTAACACCAAACATAACTATGATGTTTTACCACTAACACCAAACATAACTATGATGTTTTACCACTAACACCAAACATAACTATGATGTTTTACCACTAACACCAAACATAACTATGATGTTTTACCACTAACACCAAACATAACTATGATGTTTTACCACTAACACCAAACATAACTATGATGTTTTACCACTAACACCAAACATAACTATGATGTTTTACCACTAACACCAAACATAACTATGATGTTTTACCACTAACACCAAACATAACTATGATGTTTTACCACTAACACCAAACATAACTATGATGTTTTACCACTAACACCAAACATAACTATGATGTTTTACCACTAACACCAAACATAACTATGATGTTTTACCACTAACACCAAACATAACTATGATGTTTTACCACTAACACCAAACATAACTATGATGTTTTACCACTAACACCAAACATAACTATGATGTTTTACCACTAACACCAAACATAACTATGATGTTTTACCACTAACACCAAACATAACTATGATGTTTTACCACTAACACCAAACATAACTATGATGTTTTACCACTAACACCAAACATAACTATGATGTTTTACCACTAACACCAAACATAACTATGATGTTTTACCACTAACACCAAACATAACTATGATGTTTTACCACTAACACCAAACATAACTATGATGTTTTACCACTAACACCAAACATACTACCACTAACACCAAACATAACTATGATGTTTTACCACTAACACCAAACATAACTATGATGTTTTACCACTAACACCAAACATAACTATGATGTTTTACCACTAACACCAAACATAACTATGATGTTTTACCACTAACACCAAACATAACTATGATGTTTTACCACTAACACCAAACATAACTATGATGTTTTACCACTAACACCAAACATAACTGTGATGTTTTACCACTAACACCAAACATAACTGTGATGTTTTACCACTAACACCAAACATAACTATGATGTTTTACCACTAACACCAAACATAACTATGATGTTTTACCACTAACACCAAACATAACTATGATGTTTTACCACTAACACCAAACATAACTATGATGTTTTACCACTAACACCAAACATAACTATGATGTTTTACCACTAACACCAAACATAACTATGATGTTTTACCACTAACACCAAACATAACTATGATGTTTTACCACTAACACCAAACATAACTATGATGTTTTACCACTAACACCAAACATAACTATGATGTTTTACCACTAACACCAAACATAACTATGATGTTTTACCACTAACACCAAACATAACTATGATGTTTTACCACTAACACCAAACATAACTATGATGTTTTACCACTAACACCAAACATAACTATGATGTTTTACCACTAACACCAAACATAACTATGATGTTTTACCACTAACACCAAACATAACTATGATGTTTTACCACTAACACCAAACATAACTATGATGTTTTACCACTAACACCAAACATAACTATGATGTTTTACCACTAACACCAAACATAACTATGATGTTTTACCACTAACACCAAACATAACTATGATGTTTTACCACTAACACCAAACATAACTATGATGTTTTACCACTAACACCAAACATAACTATGATGTTTTACCACTAACACCAAACATAACTATGATGTTTTACCACTAACACCAAACATAACTATGATGTTTTACCACTAACACCAAACATAACTATGATGTTTTACCACTAACACCAAACATAACTATGATGTTTTACCACTAACACCAAACATAACTATGATGTTTTACCACTAACACCAAACATAACTATGATGTTTTACCACTAACACCAAACATAACTATGATGTTTTACCACTAACACCAAACATAACTATGATGTTTTACCACTAACACCAAACATAACTATGATGTTTTACCACTAACACCAAACATAACTATGATGTTTTACCACTAACACCAAACATAACTATGATGTTTTACCACTAACACCAAACATAACTATGATGTTTTACCACTAACACCAAACATAACTATGATGTTTTACCACTAACACCAAACATAACTATGATGTTTTACCACTAACACCAAACATAACTATGATGTTTTACCACTAACACCAAACATAACTATGATGTTTTACCACTAACACCAAACATAACTATGATGTTTTACCACTAACACCAAACATAACTATGATGTTTTACCACTAACACCAAACATAACTATGATGTTTTACCACTACTATGATGTTTTACCACTAACACCAAACATAACTATGATGTTTTACCACTAACACCAAACATAACTATGATGTTTTACCACTAACACCAAACATAACTATGATGTTTTACCACTAACACCAAACATAACTATGATGTTTTACCACTAACACCAAACATAACTATGATGTTTTACCACTAACACCAAACATAACTATGATGTTTTACCACTAACACCAAACATAACTATGATGTTTTACCACTAACACCAAACATAACTATGATGTTTTACCACTAACACCAAACATAACTATGATGTTTTACCACTAACACCAAACATAACTATGATGTTTTACCACTAACACCAAACATAACTATGATGTTTTACCACTAACACCAAACATAACTATGATGTTTTACCACTAACACCAAACATAACTATGATGTTTTACCACTAACACCAAACATAACTATGATGTTTTACCACTAACACCAAACATAACTATGATGTTTTACCACTAACACCAAACATAACTATGATGTTTTACCACTAACACCAAACATAACTATGATGTTTTACCACTAACACCAAACATAACTATGATGTTTTACCACTAACACCAAACATAACTATGATGTTTTACCACTAACACCAAACATAACTATGATGTTTTACCACTAACACCAAACATAACTATGATGTTTTACCACTAACACCAAACATAACTATGATGTTTTACCACTAACACCAAACATAACTATGATGTTTTACCACTAACACCAAACATAACTATGATGTTTTACCACTAACACCAAACATAACTATGATGTTTTACCACTAACACCAAACATAACTATGATGTTTTACCACTAACACCAAACATAACTATGATGTTTTACCACTAACACCAAACATAACTATGATGTTTTACCACTAACACCAAACATAACTATGATGTTTTACCACTAACACCAAACATAACTATGATGTTTTACCACTAACACCAAACATAACTATGATGTTTTACCACTAACACCAAACATAACTATGATGTTTTACCACTAACACCAAACATAACTATGATGTTTTACCACTAACACCAAACATAACTATGATGTTTTACCACTAACACCAAACATAACTATGATGTTTTACCACTAACACCAAACATAACTATGATGTTTTACCACTAACACCAAACATAACTATGATGTTTTACCACTAACACCAAACATAACTATGATGTTTTACCACTAACACCAAACATAACTATGATGTTTTACCACTAACACCAAACATAACTATGATGTTTTACCACTAACACCAAACATAACTATGATGTTTTACCACTAACACCAAACATAACTATGATGTTTTACCACTAACACCAAACATAACTATGATGTTTTACCACTAACACCAAACATAACTATGATGTTTTACCACTAACACCAAACATAACTATGATGTTTTACCACTAACACCAAACATAACTATGATGTTTTACCACTAACACCAAACATAACTATGATGTTTTACCACTAACACCAAACATAACTATGATGTTTTACCACTAACACCAAACATAACTATGATGTTTTACCACTAACACCAAACATAACTATGATGTTTTACCACTAACACCAAACATAACTATGATGTTTTACCACTAACACCAAACATAACTATGATGTTTTACCACTAACACCAAACATAACTATGATGTTTTACCACTAACACCAAACATAACTATGATGTTTTACCACTAACACCAAACATAACTATGATGTTTTACCACTAACACCAAACATAACTATGATGTTTTACCACTAACACCAAACATAACTATGATGTTTTACCACTAACACCAAACATAACTATGATGTTTTACCACTAACACCAAACATAACTATGATGTTTTACCACTAACACCAAACATAACTGTGATGTTTTACCACTAACACCAAACATAACTATGATGTTTTACCACTAACACCAAACATAACTATGATGTTTTACCACTAACACCAAACATAACTATGATGTTTTACCACTAACACCAAACATAACTATGATGTTTTACCACTAACACCAAACATAACTATGATGTTTTACCACTAACACCAAACATAACTATGATGTTTTACCACTAACACCAAACATAACTATGATGTTTTACCACTAACACCAAACATAACTATGATGTTTTACCACTAACACCAAACATAACTATGATGTTTTACCACTAACACCAAACATAACTATGATGTTTTACCACTAACACCAAACATAACTATGATGTTTTACCACTAACACCAAACATAACTATGATGTTTTACCACTAACACCAAACATAACTATGATGTTTTACCACTAACACCAAACATAACTATGATGTTTTACCACTAACACCAAACATAACTATGATGTTTTACCACTAACACCAAACATAACTATGATGTTTTACCACTAACACCAAACATAACTATGATGTTTTACCACTAACACCAAACATAACTATGATGTTTTACCACTAACACCAAACATAACTATGATGTTTTACCACTAACACCAAACATAACTATGATGTTTTACCACTAACACCAAACATAACTATGATGTTTTACCACTAACACCAAACATAACTATGATGTTTTACCACTAACACCAAACATAACTATGATGTTTTACCACTAACACCAAACATAACTATGATGTTTTACCACTAACACCAAACATAACTATGATGTTTTACCACTAACACCAAACATAACTATGATGTTTTACCACTAACACCAAACATAACTATGATGTTTTACCACTAACACCAAACATAACTATGATGTTTTACCACTAACACCAAACATAACTATGATGTTTTACCACTAACACCAAACATAACTATGATGTTTTACCACTAACACCAAACATAACTATGATGTTTTACCACTAACACCAAACATAACTATGATGTTTTACCACTAACACCAAACATAACTATGATGTTTTACCACTAACACCAAACATAACTATGATGTTTTACCACTAACACCAAACATAACTATGATGTTTTACCACTAACACCAAACATAACTATGATGTTTTACCACTAACACCAAACATAACTATGATGTTTTACCACTAACACCAAACATAACTATGATGTTTTACCACTAACACCAAACATAACTATGATGTTTTACCACTAACACCAAACATAACTATGATGTTTTACCACTAACACCAAACATAACTATGATGTTTTACCACTAACACCAAACATAACTATGATGTTTTACCACTAACACCAAACATAACTATGATGTTTTACCACTAACACCAAACATAACTATGATGTTTTACCACTAACACCAAACATAACTATGATGTTTTACCACTAACACCAAACATAACTATGATGTTTTACCACTAACACCAAACATAACTATGATGTTTTACCACTAACACCAAACATAACTATGATGTTTTACCACTAACACCAAACATAACTATGATGTTTTACCACTAACACCAAACATAACTATGATGTTTTACCACTAACACCAAACATAACTATGATGTTTTACCACTAACACCAAACATAACTATGATGTTTTACCACTAACACCAAACATAACTATGATGTTTTACCACTAACACCAAACATAACTATGATGTTTTACCACTAACACCAAACATAACTATGATGTTTTACCACTAACACCAAACATAACTATGATGTTTTACCACTAACACCAAACATAACTATGATGTTTTACCACTAACACCAAACATAACTATGATGTTTTACCACTAACACCAAACATAACTATGATGTTTTACCACTAACACCAAACATAACTATGATGTTTTACCACTAACACCAAACATAACTATGATGTTTTACCACTAACACCAAACATAACTATGATGTTTTACCACTAACACCAAACATAACTATGATGTTTTACCACTAACACCAAACATAACTATGATGTTTTACCACTAACACCAAACATAACTATGATGTTTTACCACTAACACCAAACATAACTATGATGTTTTACCACTAACACCAAACATAACTATGATGTTTTACCACTAACACCAAACATAACTATGATGTTTTACCACTAACACCAAACATAACTATGATGTTTTACCACTAACACCAAACATAACTATGATGTTTTACCACTAACACCAAACATAACTATGATGTTTTACCACTAACACCAAACATAACTATGATGTTTTACCACTAACACCAAACATAACTATGATGTTTTACCACTAACACCAAACATAACTATGATGTTTTACCACTAACACCAAACATAACTATGATGTTTTACCACTAACACCAAACATAACTATGATGTTTTACCACTAACACCAAACATAACTATGATGTTTTACCACTAACACCAAACATAACTATGATGTTTTACCACTAACACCAAACATAACTATGATGTTTTACCACTAACACCAAACATAACTATGATGTTTTACCACTAACACCAAACATAACTATGATGTTTTACCACTAACACCAAACATAACTATGATGTTTTACCACTAACACCAAACATAACTATGATGTTTTACCACTAACACCAAACATAACTATGATGTTTTACCACTAACACCAAACATAACTATGATGTTTTACCACTAACACCAAACATAACTATGATGTTTTACCACTAACACCAAACATAACTATGATGTTTTACCACTAACACCAAACATAACTATGATGTTTTACCACTAACACCAAACATAACTATGATGTTTTACCACTAACACCAAACATAACTATGATGTTTTACCACTAACACCAAACATAACTATGATGTTTTACCACTAACACCAAACATAACTATGATGTTTTACCACTAACACCAAACATAACTATGATGTTTTACCACTAACACCAAACATAACTATGATGTTTTACCACTAACACCAAACATAACTATGATGTTTTACCACTAACACCAAACATAACTATGATGTTTTACCACTAACACCAAACATAACTATGATGTTTTACCACTAACACCAAACATAACTGTGATGTTTTACCACTAACACCAAACATAACTGATGATGTTTTACCACTAACACCAAACATAACTATGATGTTTTACCACTAACACCAAACATAACTATAACTATGATGTTTTACCACTAACACCAAACATAACTATGATGTTTTACCACTAACACCAAACATAACTATGATGTTTTACCACTAACACCAAACATAACTATGATGTTTTACCACTAACACCAAACATAACTATGATGTTTTACCACTAACACCAAACATAACTATGATGTTTTACCACTAACACCAAACATAACTATGATGTTTTACCACTAACACCAAACATAACTATGATGTTTTACCACTAACACCAAACATAACTATGATGTTTTACCACTAACACCAAACATAACTGTGATGTTTTACCACTAACACCAAACATAACTATGATGTTTTACCACTAACACCAAACATAACTATGATGTTTTACCACTAACACCAAACATAACTATGATGTTTTACCACTAACACCAAACATAACTATGATGTTTTACCACTAACACCAAACATAACTATGATGTTTTACCACTAACACCAAACATAACTATGATGTTTTACCACTAACACCAAACATAACTATGATGTTTTACCACTAACACCAAACATAACTATGATGTTTTACCACTAACACCAAACATAACTATGATGTTTTACCACTAACACCAAACATAACTATGATGTTTTACCACTAACACCAAACATAACTATGATGTTTTACCACTAACACCAAACATAACTATGATGTTTTACCACTAACACCAAACATAACTATGATGTTTTACCACTAACACCAAACATAACTATGATGTTTTACCACTAACACCAAACATAACTATGATGTTTTACCACTAACACCAAACATAACTATGATGTTTTACCACTAACACCAAACATAACTATGATGTTTTACCACTAACACCAAACATAACTATGATGTTTTACCACTAACACCAAACATAACTATGATGTTTTACCACTAACACCAAACATAACTATGATGTTTTACCACTAACACCAAACATAACTATGATGTTTTACCACTAACACCAAACATAACTATGATGTTTTACCACTAACACCAAACATAACTATGATGTTTTACCACTAACACCAAACATAACTATGATGTTTTACCACTAACACCAAACATAACTATGATGTTTTACCACTAACACCAAACATAACTATGATGTTTTACCACTAACACCAAACATAACTATGATGTTTTACCACTAACACCAAACATAACTATGATGTTTTACCACTAACACCAAACATAACTATGATGTTTTACCACTAACACCAAACATAACTATGATGTTTTACCACTAACACCAAACATAACTATGATGTTTTACCACTAACACCAAACATAACTATGATGTTTTACCACTAACACCAAACATAACTATGATGTTTTACCACTAACACCAAACATAACTATGATGTTTTACCACTAACACCAAACATAACTATGATGTTTTACCACTAACACCAAACATAACTATGATGTTTTACCACTAACACCAAACATAACTATGATGTTTTACCACTAACACCAAACATAACTATGATGTTTTACCACTAACACCAAACATAACTATGATGTTTTACCACTAACACCAAACATAACTATGATGTTTTACCACTAACACCAAACATAACTATGATGTTTTACCACTAACACCAAACATAACTATGATGTTTTACCACTAACACCAAACATAACTATGATGTTTTACCACTAACACCAAACATAACTATGATGTTTTACCACTAACACCAAACATAACTATGATGTTTTACCACTAACACCAAACATAACTATGATGTTTTACCACTAACACCAAACATAACTATGATGTTTTACCACTAACACCAAACATAACTATGATGTTTTACCACTAACACCAAACATAACTATGATGTTTTACCACTAACACCAAACATAACTATGATGTTTTACCACTAACACCAAACATAACTATGATGTTTTACCACTAACACCAAACATAACTATGATGTTTTACCACTAACACCAAACATAACTATGATGTTTTACCACTAACACCAAACATAACTATGATGTTTTACCACTAACACCAAACATAACTATGATGTTTTACCACTAACACCAAACATAACTATGATGTTTTACCACTAACACCAAACATAACTATGATGTTTTACCACTAACACCAAACATAACTATGATGTTTTACCACTAACACCAAACATAACTATGATGTTTTACCACTAACACCAAACATAACTATGATGTTTTACCACTAACACCAAACATAACTATGATGTTTTACCACTAACACCAAACATAACTATGATGTTTTACCACTAACACCAAACATAACTATGATGTTTTACCACTAACACCAAACATAACTATGATGTTTTACCACTAACACCAAACATAACTATGATGTTTTACCACTAACACCAAACATAACTATGATGTTTTACCACTAACACCAAACATAACTATGATGTTTTACCACTAACACCAAACATAACTATGATGTTTTACCACTAACACCAAACATAACTATGATGTTTTACCACTAACACCAAACATAACTATGATGTTTTACCACTAACACCAAACATAACTATGATGTTTTACCACTAACACCAAACATAACTATGATGTTTTACCACTAACACCAAACATAACTATGATGTTTTACCACTAACACCAAACATAACTATGATGTTTTACCACTAACACCAAACATAACTATGATGTTTTACCACTAACACCAAACATAACTGTGATGTTTTACCACTAACACCAAACATAACTATGATGTTTTACCACTAACACCAAACATAACTATGATGTTTTACCACTAACACCAAACATAACTATGATGTTTTACCACTAAACATAACTATGATGTTTTACCACTAACACCAAACATAACTATGATGTTTTACCACTAACACCAAACATAACTATGATGTTTTACCACTAACACCAAACATAACTATGATGTTTTACCACTAACACCAAACATAACTATGATGTTTTACCACTAACACCAAACATAACTATGATGTTTTACCACTAACACCAAACATAACTATGATGTTTTACCACTAACACCAAACATAACTATGATGTTTTACCACTAACACCAAACATAACTATGATGTTTTACCACTAACACCAAACATAACTATGATGTTTTACCACTAACACACAAACATAACTATGATGTTTTACCACTAACACCAAACATAACTATGATGTTTTACCACTAACACCAAACATAACTATGATGTTTTACCACTAACACCAAACATAACTATGATGTTTTACCACTAACACCAAACATAACTATGATGTTTTACCACTAACACCAAACATAACTATGATGTTTTACCACTAACACCAAACATAACTATGATGTTTTACCACTAACACCAAACATAACTATGATGTTTTACCACTAACACCAAACATAACTATGATGTTTTACCACTAACACCAAACATAACTATGATGTTTTACCACTAACACCAAACATAACTATGATGTTTTACCACTAACACCAAACATAACTATGATGTTTTACCACTAACACCAAACATAACTATGATGTTTTACCACTAACACCAAACATAACTATGATGTTTTACCACTAACACCAAACATAACTATGATGTTTTACCACTAACACCAAACATAACTATGATGTTTTACCACTAACACCAAACATAACTATGATGTTTTACCACTAACACCAAACATAACTATGATGTTTTACCACTAACACCAAACATAACTATGATGTTTTACCACTAACACCAAACATAACTATGATGTTTTACCACTAACACCAAACATAACTATGATGTTTTACCACTAACACCAAACATAACTATGATGTTTTACCACTAACACCAAACATAACTATGATGTTTTACCACTAACACCAAACATAACTATGATGTTTTACCACTAACACCAAACATAACTATGATGTTTTACCACTAACACCAAACATAACTATGATGTTTTACCACTAACACCAAACATAACTATGATGTTTTACCACTAACACCAAACATAACTATGATGTTTTACCACTAACACCAAACATAACTATGATGTTTTACCACTAACACCAAACATAACTATGATGTTTTACCACTAACACCAAACATAACTATGATGTTTTACCACTAACACCAAACATAACTATGATGTTTTACCACTAACACCAAACATAACTATGATGTTTTACCACTAACACCAAACATAACTATGATGTTTTACCACTAACACCAAACATAACTATGATGTTTTACCACTAACACCAAACATAACTATGATGTTTTACCACTAACACCAAACATAACTATGATGTTTTACCACTAACACCAAACATAACTATGATGTTTTACCACTAACACCAAACATAACTATGATGTTTTACCACTAACACCAAACATAACTATGATGTTTTACCACTAACACCAAACATAACTATGATGTTTTACCACTAACACCAAACATAACTATGATGTTTTACCACTAACACCAAACATAACTATGATGTTTTACCACTAACACCAAACATAACTGTGATGTTTTACCACTAACACCAAACATAACTGTGATGTTTTACCACTAACACCAAACATAACTGTGATGTTTTACCACTAACACCAAACATAACTATGATGTTTTACCACTAACACCAAACATAACTATGATGTTTTACCACTAACACCAAACATAACTATGATGTTTTACCACTAACACCAAACATAACTATGATGTTTTACCACTAACACCAAACATAACTATGATGTTTTACCACTAACACCAAACATAACTATGATGTTTTACCACTAACACCAAACATAACTATGATGTTTTACCACTAACACCAAACATAACTATGATGTTTTACCACTAACACCAAACATAACTATGATGTTTTACCACTAACACCAAACATAACTATGATGTTTTACCACTAACACCAAACATAACTATGATGTTTTACCACTAACACCAAACATAACTATGATGTTTTACCACTAACACCAAACATAACTATGATGTTTTACCACTAACACCAAACATAACTGATGTTTTACCACTAACACCAAACATAACTGTGATGTTTTACCACTAACACCAAACATAACTATGATGTTTTACCACTAACACCAAACATAACTATGATGTTTTACCACTAACACCAAACATAACTATGATGTTTTACCACTAACACCAAACATAACTATGATGTTTTACCACTAACACCAAACATAACTATGATGTTTTACCACTAACACCAAACATAACTATGATGTTTTACCACTAACACCAAACATAACTATGATGTTTTACCACTAACACCAAACATAACTATGATGTTTTACCACTAACACTAACACCAACCACATAAACATAACTATGATGTTTTACCACTAACACCAAACATAACTATGATGTTTTACCACTAACACCAAACATAACTATGATGTTTTACCACTAACACCAAACATAACTATGATGTTTTACCACTAACACCAAACATAACTATGATGTTTTACCACTAACACCAAACATAACTATGATGTTTTACCACTAACACCAAACATAACTATGATGTTTTACCACTAACACCAAACATAACTATGATGTTTTACCACTAACACCAAACATAACTATGATGTTTTACCACTAACACCAAACATAACTATGATGTTTTACCACTAACACCAAACATAACTATGATGTTTTACCACTAACACCAAACATAACTATGATGTTTTACCACTAACACCAAACATAACTATGATGTTTTACCACTAACACCAAACATAACTATGATGTTTTACCACTAACACCAAACATAACTATGATGTTTTACCACTAACACCAAACATAACTATGATGTTTTACCACTAACACCAAACATAACTATGATGTTTTACCACTAACACCAAACATAACTATGATGTTTTACCACTAACACCAAACATAACTATGATGTTTTACCACTAACACCAAACATAACTATGATGTTTTACCACTAACACCAAACATAACTATGATGTTTTACCACTAACACCAAACATAACTATGATGTTTTACCACTAACACCAAACATAACTATGATGTTTTACCACTAACACCAAACATAACTATGATGTTTTACCACTAACACCAAACATAACTATGTTTTACCACTAGCACCAAACATAACTATGATGTTTTACCACTAACACCAAACATAACTATGATGTTTTACCACTAACACCAAACATAACTATGATGTTTTTACCACTAACACCAAACATAACTATGATGTTTTACCACTAACACCAAACATAACTATGATGTTTTACCACTAACACCAAACATAACTATGATGTTTTACCACTAACACCAAACATAACTATGATGTTTTACCACTAACACCAAACATAACTATGATGTTTTACCACTAACACCAAACATAACTATGTTTTACCACTAACACCAAACATAACTATGATGTTTTACCACTAACACCAAACATAACTATGATGTTTTACCACTAACACCAAACATAACTATGATGTTTTACCACTAACACCAAACATAACTATGATGTTTTACCACTAACACCAAACATAACTATGATGTTTTACCACTAACACCAAACATAACTATGATGTTTTACCACTAACACCAAACATAACTATGATGTTTTACCACTAACACCAAACATAACTATGATGTTTTACCACTAACACCAAACATAACTATGATGTTTTACCACTAACACCAAACATAACTATGATGTTTTACCACTAACACCAAACATAACTATGATGTTTTACCACTAACACCAAACATAACTATGATGTTTTACCACTAACACCAAACATAACTGTGATGTTTTACCACTAACACCAAACATAACTATGATGTTTTACCACTAACACCAAACATAACTATGATGTTTTACCACTAACACCAAACATAACTATGATGTTTTACCACTAACACCAAACATAACTATGATGTTTTACCACTAACACCAAACATAACTATGATGTTTTACCACTAACACCAAACATAACTATGATGTTTTACCACTAACACCAAACATAACTATGATGTTTTACCACTAACACCAAACATAACTATGATGTTTTACCACTAACACCAAACATAACTGTGATGTTTTACCACTAACACCAAACATAACTATGATGTTTTACCACTAACACCAAACATAACTATGATGTTTTACCACTAACACCAAACATAACTATGATGTTTTACCACTAACACCAAACATAACTGTGATGTTTTACCACTAACACCAAACATAACTATGATGTTTTACCACTAACACCAAACATAACTATGATGTTTTACCACTAACACCAAACATAACTATGATGTTTTACCACTAACACCAAACATAACTATGATGTTTTACCACTAACACCAAACATAACTATGATGTTTTACCACTAACACCAAACATAACTATGATGTTTTACCACTAACACCAAACATAACTATGATGTTTTACCACTAACACCAAACATAACTATGATGTTTTACCACTAACACCAAACATAACTATGATGTTTTACCACTAACACCAAACATAACTATGATGTTTTACCACTAACACCAAACATAACTATGATGTTTTACCACTAACACCAAACATAACTATGATGTTTTACCACTAACACCAAACATAACTATGATGTTTTACCACTAACACCAAACATAACTATGATGTTTTACCACTAACACCAAACATAACTATGATGTTTTACCACTAACACCAAACATAACTATGATGTTTTACCACTAACACCAAACATAACTATGATGTTTTACCACTAACACCAAACATAACTGTGATGTTTTACCACTAACACCAAACATAACTATGATGTTTTACCACTAACACCAAACATAACTATGATGTTTTACCACTAACACCAAACATAACTATGATGTTTTACCACTAACACCAAACATAACTATGATGTTTTACCACTAACACCAAACATAACTATGATGTTTTACCACTAACACATAACTATGATGTTTTACCACTAGCACAAACATAACTATGATGTTTTACCACTAACATAAACATAACTATGATGTTTTACCACTAACACCAAACATAACTATGATGTTTTACCACTAACACCAAACATAACTATGATGTTTTACCACTAACTATGATGTTTTACCAAACACCTAACATAACTATGATGTTTTACCACTAACACCAAACATAACTATGATGTTTTACCACTAACACCAAACATAACTATGATGTTTTACCACTAACACCAAACATAACTATGATGTTTTACCACTAACACCAAACATTAGTCTAAACATGAAATCATCATTAGTACAACACAAAGTAAAGTTGGAACTGGAGTAAGGAGATAGATAAGGACCACAGTTGGTCTAAACATGAAATCATCATTGGTACAACACAAAGTATTGTTGGAACTGGGTCTGGAGTAAGGAGACAGATAAGGACCACAGTTAGTCTAAACATGAAATCATCATTAGTACAACACAAAGTAAAGTTGGAACTGGAGTAAGGAGACAGATAAGGACCACAGTTAGTCTAAACATGAAATCATCATTAGTACAACTCAAAGTAAAGTTGGAACTGGAGTAAGGAGACAGATAAGGACCACAGTTAGTTTAAACATGAAATCATCATTAGTACAACACAAATTAAAGTTGGAACTGGAGTAAGAAGACAGATAAGGACCACAAACAGAAAACAGTTGGATAATAAAATAATAACTTCTTAAAAACACCTCCATTAATGACCATAAAGTATGTTCCAAAAATATAACAATCAGTGGTGACTTTAAAATCACCTCAGACTTGGAAGTTTACAGTATAAAAATATTTAACAAATACCCTAACCATCTTACTATACACATTGATAGTATGGTACCATCTCCATAATAATATACCAGAACATGAGAGTTATAACAATTGTTACTGATAACAACAGGCAGAAAAGTCACATCTCAAAACAGTGGTGATATAGCAAAAGTATGCATTTTAACACTTACATTGGGACAACCCCACCTTCAAAAAAGTAAAAGTCTGAGACATTTGATGAGAACACAGATTTAATAAGCTGATGTTGTACAGATCATAACCAAGTAAGAATGATGATAATGATATAACATGAGAACATCCTGTCAGTAAAACATTCACACTCCTCACCTGATATAATTAATATTAAATAATGATGTAACATAAGGACTTCATGTCAGTAAAACATTCACACACTGCACCTGATATAATTAATATTAAATAATAATGTAACATAAGGACTTCATGTCAGTAAAACATCCACACACCTCACCTGATATAATTAATATTAAATAATGATGTAACATAAGGACTTCCTGTCAGTACAACATCCACACACTGCACCTGATATAATTAATATTAAATAATGATGTAACATAAGGACTTCCTGTCAGTACAACATCCACACACCTCACCTGATATAATTAATATTAAATAATGATGTAACATAAGGACTTCCTGTCAGTAAAACATCCACACACTGCACCTGATATAATTAATATTAAATAATGATGTAACATAAGGACTTCCTGTCAGTACAACATCCACACACCTCACCTGATATAATTAATATTAAATAATGATGTAACATAAGGACTTCATGTCAGTAAAACATCCACACACTGCACCTGATATAATTAATATTAAATAATGATGTAACATCAGGACTTCCTGTCAGTAAAACATCCACACACCTCACCTGATATAATTAATATTAAATAATGATGTAACATAAGGACTTCCTGTCAGTAAAACATTCACACACCTCACCTGATATAATTAATATTAAATAATAATGTAACATAAGGACTTCCTGTCAGTAAAACATCCACACATCTCACTTGATATAATTAATATTAAATAATAATGTAACATAAGGACTTCCTGTCAGTAAAACATCCACACATCTCACTTGATATAATTAATATTAAATAATGATGTAACATAAGGACTTCATGTCAGTAAAACACTCACACACCTCACCTGATATAATTAATATTAAATAATGATGTAACATAAGGACTTCATGTCAGTAAAACATTCACACACCTCACCTGATATAATTAATATTAAATAATAATGTAACATAAGGACTTCATGTCAGTAAAACATCCACACATCTCACCTGATATAATTAATATTAAATAATAATGTAACATAAGGACTTCATGTCAGTAAAACACTCACACACCTCACCTGATATAATTAATATTAAATAATGATGTAACATAAGGACTTCATGTCAGTAAAACATTCACACACCTCACCTGATATAATTAATATTAAATAATAATGTAACATAAGGACTTCATGTCAGTAAAACATCCACACATCTCACCTGATATAATTAATATTAAATAATGATGTAACATAAGGACTTCCTGTCAGTAAAACATCCACACACCTCACCTGATATAATTAATATTAAATAATAATGTAACATAAGGACTTCCTGTCAGTAAAACATCCACACACCTCACCTGATATAATTAATATTAAATAATAATGTAACATAAGGACTTCCTGTCAGTAAAACATCCACACACCTCACCTGATATAATTAATATTAAATAATAATATAACATAAGGACTTCATGTTAGTAAAACATCCACACATCTCACCTGATATAATTAATATTAAATAATAATGTAACATAAGGCCTTCCTGTCAGTAAAACATTCACACACCTCACCTGATATAATTAATATCCAGATTTAACTACCTAAGGACCTCATCTGATTCTCCATCTTAGGTTATGTATAGAAAATTACAAATATGGCTTAATTAACAGTAAAATCTTGTAAGCTTGCAATTATGTCTTCATTACAAGAAATGTTCAGAAGAGATTAGTCAAGAATAAATACCTTATAAGGTTTAAAAAAGCCAAATTTTTCTAAAAAAATTATTTGCTAGAACATTTCAAAATCTTCCAAAACTGCTGATAATAAATATTTCTATTAAAAAGCTCTCACAAATTAATTTACAACAATAGTTGGGCAATGAGTGTGATTCACGAATAACTTAATTGTTGGGCTCGTAATTTTGTTACATTTAACCCATCAATGATTCTCGTAAGTGGCAAAAATAATTAAAATAAAATACAATATTAATATTTGGAATTATTGGAGAAGTTGATTATTTGTGTGACTGGACACTAAATCAAAAACACACACATAGCAATAACATACAGAAAACATACATTTAATTATCTAAATGTTTACAAGAAATTCAATAATCCAACTTACATTTAAAAAGATTAATTTTATACAACACACTACTTGGTATAATCAATATTTCTAGACAACTTGTACATTTAGAGAAACACGTTTTACATAACAATAAGAATAACACTAGATCAAAACATGAATGACAAATACATCTCTTATGTCTTACCTCAGTCCTAAGTTCTCCTAATCTCTGGTCAAGTGAAGTTCGACTGTTTGTTTCATCTTCAAGATCCAACTTCACACTGTCTAGTTCATCCTGGTGATCTGTTTTGATTTGAGTAAGCTAAAGTAACAAGTAATACAAAATCATGACTGAACGGAAGGTAAGTTAGAGTAACAAGTAATACAATCATCACTGAACTGAAGGTAAGTTACAGTAACAAGTAATACAATCATCACTGAACTGAGGGTCAGTTACAGTAACAAGTAATACAATCATCACTGAACTGAGGGTAAGTTACAGTAACAAGTAATACAATCATCACTGAACTGAAGGTAAGTTAGAGTAACAAGTAATACAATCATCACTGAACTGAGGGTAAGTTACAGTAACAAGTAATACAATCATCACTGAACTGAAGGTAAGTTACAGTAACAAGTAATACAATCATCACTGAACTGAGGGTAAGTTACAGTAACAAGTAATACAATCATCACTGAACTGAAAGTAAGTTACAGTAACAAGTAATACAATCATCACTGAACGGAAGGTAAGTTACAGTAACAAGTAATACAATCATCACTGAACTGAAGGTAAGTTAGAGTAACAAGTAATACAATCATCACTGAACTGAGGGTAAGTTACAGTAACAAGTAATACAATCATCACTGAAATGAAGGTAAGTTACAGTAACAAGTAATACAATCATCACTGAACTGAGGGTAAGTTACAGTAACAAGTAATACAATCATCACTGAACTGAAGGTAAGTTACAGTAACAAGTAATACAATCATCACTGAACTGAGGGTAAGTTACAGTAACAAGTAATACAATCATCACTGAACTGAAAGTAAGTTACAGTAACAAGTAATACAATCATCACTGAACGGAAGGTAAGTTACAGTAACAAGTAATACAATCATCACTGAACTGAGGGTAAGTTACAGTAACACACAAGATCATGACTGAACTGAAGGTAAGTTACAGTAACAAGTAATACAATCATCACTGAACTGAAGGTAAGTTACAGTAACAAGTAATACAATCATCACTGAACGGAAGGTAAGTTACAGTAACAAGTAATACAATCATCACTGAACTGAGGGTAAGTTACAGTAACACACAAGATCATGACTGAACTGAAAGTAAGTTACAGTAACAAGTAATACAATCATCACTGAACGGAAGGTAAGTTACAGTAACAAGTAATACAATCATCACTGAACTGAAGGTAAGTTAGAGTAACAAGTAATACAATCATCACTGAACTGAGGGTAAGTTACAGTAACAAGTAATACAATCATCACTGAAATGAAGGTAAGTTACAGTAACAAGTAATACAATCATCACTGAACTGAGGGTAAGTTACAGTAACAAGTAATACAATCATCACTGAACTGAAGGTAAGTTACAGTAACAAGTAATACAATCATCACTGAACTGAAGGTAAGTTACAGTAACAAGTAATACAATCATCACTGAACGGAAGGTAAGTTACAGTAACAAGTAATACAATCATCACTGAACTGAGGGTAAGTTACAGTAACACACAAGATCATGACTGAACTGAAAGTAAGTTACAGTAACAAGTAATACAATCATCACTGAACGGAAGGTAAGTTACAGTAACAAGTAATACAATCATCACTGAACTGAAGGTAAGTTAGAGTAACAAGTAATACAATCATCACTGAACTGAGGGTAAGTTACAGTAACAAGTAATACAATCATCACTGAAATGAAGGTAAGTTACAGTAACAAGTAATACAATCATCACTGAACTGAGGGTAAGTTACAGTAACAAGTAATACAATCATCACTGAACTGAAGGTAAGTTACAGTAACAAGTAATACAATCATCACTGAACTGAGGGTAAGTTACAGTAACAAGTAATACAATCATCACTGAACTGAAAGTAAGTTACAGTAACAAGTAATACAATCATCACTGAACGGAAGGTAAGTTACAGTAACAAGTAATACAATCATCACTGAACTGAGGGTAAGTTACAGTAACACACAAGATCATGACTGAACTGAAGGTAAGTTACAGTAACAAGTAATACAATCATCACTGAACTGAAGGTAAGTTACAGTAACAAGTAATACAATCATCACTGAACGGAAGGTAAGTTACAGTAACAAGTAATACAATCATCACTGAACTGAGGGTAAGTTACAGTAACACACAAGATCATGACTGAACTGAAAGTAAGTTACAGTAACAAGTAATACAATCATCACTGAACTGAAGGTAAGTTACAGTAACAAGTAATACAATCATCACTGAACTGAAGGTAAGTTACAGTAACAAGTAATACAATCATCACTGAACTGAGGGTAAGTTACAGTAACAAGTAATACAATCATGACTGAACTAAAGGTAAGTTACAGTAACAAGTAACACAAGATAATGACTGATCTGAAGGTAAGTTACAGTAACAAGTAATACAAGATCATGACTGAACGAAAAGTAAGTTACAGTAACAAGTAACACAAGATAATGACTGAACTGAAGGTAAGTTATAGTAACAAGTAACACAAGATCATGACTGAACGGAAGGTAAGTTACAGTAACAAGTAATACAAGATCATGAGTGAACTGAAGGTAAGTTACAGTAACAAGTAATACAAGATCATGACTGAACTGAAGGTAAGTTACAGTAACAAGTAATACAAGATCATGACTGAACTAAAGGTAAGTTACAGTAACAAGTAATAAAAGATCACGGCACATTAGAGTGACATGTAAAAAATACCTTATTTTAAAAGTTTCTTTTGTATACAGTCTTAAGTCCATCAGTAATATTTAGTCCTATTTAATATATATTTATACTGATTTTGACGTAACTATTGAGCAGATAAAAAAGAAGGCTTTAAATGTATGAATTTCCACTTTTGTTTGGATAGGCAATGAATTGTAGTTTAGTAATATAACACTGAGTTTAAATAAACAATAATCCAAAAATGTGCATAAATCATGTGAAGTCAGTCTACTAAAACAGCATCTGAACCAAACAATGGCAGATGGATAACTAAGTTTTGGTTCAACACAAGCACAATCTTTACTACTGACTGAAAATCACCTGACATTTATGATAAAATAATGTAAGCTAATATTGTTTTTTTCACATTTGTCATAACTTGTCCATTTCAGACTGATGAAGAAATACCAACAGTTAAAGATCTATCTTTGGTCTCCCATATGTCAGCATCAATGACATCTTTCATTCAATACCAGAATCGAGCAAGATAATGAAAGACAACTCATAGGTAAGTTCTGGCATTCCATGAAAGGCCTCTTCAGAACTTACTTCTCAGGATCAAACAACAGACCAGAAATACTATTTAGAATCTGGAATGAACAAACCAAAAGGTATATGTAGGAAATGAAAACCCTGGATTTTATGGTTTTCTGTCAGAAAAGTGTACTGTTCTGGTTTTTAATGGTTTGTCAAAGTTTGATATTTACAACTTCCTTGTTCCAGAAAACAATACTTTAAAGTATAAAGACAAATTAACCGTTTATTTTGGAAACTTTGCCCCAAATGTTTAAGATCTTTCAAATTCTATTTAAAAAAAACAACAACATTTATACATCCAATATTCTGCAAATTAAGATGGCTTTCAAACAAATATACCAAATAAACTTCATAAAACAAGATGATAAAATAATAGAATGATTACATTGACTTCACAATGAACATTGATTTGAAAAATAAAATACTTTATGGTATGTTGGAATCACATGTTCAACGAACTAGATTAATCATTCAGTGCTAACTATCAAAGTTTCTAATTGTAAAATGTTCTCAACTCTGATGGAAAACAAATTTTAATACCTCCTTCAAAGTGTCTTGTTTTGACCTCTTTATATCTTCATACTTTCCTTGTAACTGAGTCAGTTCACTTTGTAGTTTCTCCACGTTTTTAACAAGTTTACTGTTTTCCCTGTAAAATATCACAACACACTTTAAACACACACAGCCAAAGTTATCATTCTTCCTACTTTAACTGTAAACTATCATCATAGTTCCTACTTTAACTGTAAACTATCTTCATACTTCCTACTTTAACTGTAAACTATCAACATAGTTCCTACTTTAACTGTGAACTATCTTCATACTTCCTACTTTAACTGTAAACTATCTTCATACTTCCTACTTTAACTGTAAACTATCAACATAGTTCCTATTTAACTGTAAACTATCAACATAGTTCTTACTTTAACTGTAAACTCTCTTCATAGTTCCTACTTTAACTGTGAACTATCTTCATACTTCCTACTTTAACTGTAAGCTGTCATCATAGTTCCTACTTTAACTGTAAACTATCAACATAATTCCTACTTTAACTGTAAACTATCAACATAGTTCCTACTTTAACTGTAAACTATCAACATAGTTCTTACTTTAACTGTAAACTCTCTTCATAGTTCCTACTTTAACTGTAAACTATCTTCATACTTCATACTTTAACTGTAAACTCTCTTCATAGTTCCTACTTTAACTGTAAGCTGTCATCATAGTTCCTACTTTAACTGTGAACTACCTTCATACTTCCTACTTTAACTGTAAACTCTCTTCATAGTTCCTACTTTAACTGTAAACTATCATCATAGTTCCTTCTTTGACCTAAACTCTCTTCATAGTTCCTACTTTAACTGTAAGCTGTCATCATAGTTCCTACTTTAACTGTAAACTATCATCATAGTTCCTTCTTTAACTGTAAACTATCATCATAGTTCCTACTTTAACTGTAAACTATCTTCATACTTCCTACTTTAGCTGTAAACTATCTTCATACTTCCTACTTTAACTGTAAACTATCTTCATACTTCCTACTTTAACTGTAAACTATCATCATAGTTCCTTCTTTAACTGTAAACTATCATCATAGTTCCTACTTTAACTGTAAACTATCATCATAGTTCCTTCTTTGACTGTAAACTATCATCATAGTTCCCACTTTAACTGTAAACTCTCTTCATAGTTCCTACTTTAACTGTAAGCTGTCATCATTGTTCCTTCTTTAACTGTAAACTATCATCATAGTTCCTTCTTTAACTGTAAACTATCATCATAGTTCTTTATTTAACTGTAAACTATCATCATAGTTCCTTCTTTAACTGTAAACTAGTATAATAGTTCCTTCTTTAACTGTAAACTATCATCATAGTTCCTTCTTTAACTGTAAACTATCATCATAGTTCCTTCTTTGACTGTAAACTATCATCATAGTTCCTTCTTTAACTGTAAACTATCATCATAGTTCTTTCTTTAACTGTAAACTATAATCATAGTTCCTTCTTTAACTGTAAACTATCATCATAGTTCCTTCTTTAACTGTAAACTATCATCATAGTTCCTACTTTAACTGTAAACTATCATCATAGTTCCTTCTTTGACTGTAAACTATCATCATAGTTCCTACTTTAACTGTAAACTCTCTTCATAGTTCCTACTTTAACTGTAAGCTGTCATCATAGTTCCTTCTTTAACTGTAAACTATCATCATAGTTCTTTATTTAACTGTAAACTATCATCATAGTTCCTTCTTTAACTGTAAACTAGTATAATAGTTCCTTCTTTAACTGTAAACTATCATCATAGTTCCTTCTTTAACTGTAAACTATCATCATAGTTCCTACTTTAACTGTAAACTATCAACATAGTTCTTACTTTAACTGTAAACTCTCTTCATAGTTCCTACTTTAACTGTAAACTATCTTCATACTTCATACTTTAACTGTAAACTCTCTTCATAGTTCCTACTTTAACTGTAAGCTGTCATCATAGTTCCTACTTTAACTGTGAACTATCTTCATACTTCCTACTTTAACTGTAAACTCTCTTCATAGTTCCTACTTTAACTGTAAACTATCATCATAGTTCCTTCTTTGACTGTAAACTCTCTTCATAGTTCCTACTTTAACTGTAGGCTGTCATCATAGTTCCTACTTTAACTGTAAACTATCATCATAGTTCCTACTTTAACTGTAAACTATCTTCATACTTCCTACTTTAGCTATAAACTATCTTCATACTTCCTACTTTAACTGTAAACTCTCTTCATAGTTCCTACTTTAACTGTAAGCTGTCATCATAGTTCCTTCTTTAACTGTAAACTATCATCATAGTTCCTTCTTTAACTGTAAACTAGTATAATAGTTCCTTCTTTAACTGTAAACTATCATCATAGTTCCTTCTTTAACTGTAAACTATCATCATAGTTCCTTCTTTGACTGTAAACTATCATCATAGTTCCTTCTTTAACTGTAAACTATCATCATAGTTCTTTCTTTAACTGTAAACTATCATCATAGTTCCTTCTTTAACTGTAAACTATCATCATAGTTCCTTCTTTAACTGTAAACTATCATCATAGTTCCTTCTTTAACTGTAAACTATCATCATAGTTCCTTCTTTAACTGTAAACTATCATCATAGTTCCTTCTTTAAATATAAACTATCATCACAGTTCCTTCTTTAAATATAAACTATCATCATAGTTCCTTCTTTAAATATAAACTATCAACATAGTTCCTTCTTTAACTGTAAACTATCAACATACTTCCTACTTTAACTGAACTATCATCATGGTTCCTACTTTAACTGTAAACTATCATCATAGTTCCTACTTTAACTGTAAACTATCATCATAGTTCCTACTTTAACTGTAAACTATCATCATAGTTCCTACTTTAACTGTAAACTATCATCATAGTTCCTACTTTAACTGTAAACTATCATCATAATTCCTTCTTTAAATATAAACTATCATCATGGTAGTTTCTCCACCAAAATTCAGTTACCCCATAATGTTTAGCTTCTCTTGACTTGCTTGTTTTGATATAGTGAGAGGGGAAACTGGTTCCCTTCTTTGAGGTAATCATGCCACATTGATAAAAGTGACCAACCTCAGATATGTGAAATTATACATTTATTGTTTACTGTAATCCTGAATTTACTAGGTGTAACTTCGTAAGATGTGAGAAACTTTGAGTCAGTGTTACAAGTCCACTATCCACAAGAAAACCTGATTTTTTACTACAGTATTTAATTAGTTAACTGGAAACTGTATAAACCTGTAAGTGATGTTATAACATCCAGAAGTAAAGAAACATCTTCTAAGATGGATGATGTATAACGTAACATGAAAGCTGAGAATGTTTTGAAACTAAGATGTTAAAACATAATATGTACAAATATTTGAATTACAAACTACATTTTGATGACAAGTGTATTAACAAACAATAATGCTAAAGTTTAATCAAATAAAACACTGTGACATAAACAAAAAACTAGAATACTTCAGCAATAACATATAAATAAAAACATTCAAGGTGACAGGTAGCAACTCAAATCAAGGTTACCTTTCCATTCGAAAGACATTCTAGTTAAATTTGTATTTCATCATTAGAGATAACAATTAAACCATGGGTCTTATCTTTATAAGCCAAACATACTTCAAAGTTCTACAATGAGGTCTAATGAATCATTTCTAATTTACCATTCAACATCTGAGTATGTATTACTCCTTCTCATGGCACCTACTAATGAAGTTGAGTATTTCAACATTTAATATGATTACAGTTACAAGGTGTTAATTTCAAATTCCTTTTACCATGCTGATACTTCACTCTTGTCTCTTTCCTAAAGATATAACAAATTTCACACAACTTTGTTAAAATATTTATACAACAAATTTCACACAACTGTTAAAATATTTATAAAACAAATTTCACACAACTGTGTTGAAATATGTATACAACAAATTTCACACAACTGTGTTAAAATATTTATACAACAAATTTCACACAACTGTGTTGAAATATTTATACAACAAATTTCACACAACTGTGTTGAAATATGTATACAACAAATTTCACACAACTGTGTTGAAATATTTATACAACAAATTTCACACAACTGTGTTGAAATATGTATACAACAAATTTCACACAACTGTGTTAAAATATTTATACAACAAATTTCACACAACTGTGTTAAAATATGTATACAACAAATTTCACACAACTGTGTTAAAATATTTATACAACAAATTTCACACAACTGTGTTAAAATATTTATACATTTCCCATTCTTAGACACCTGTTAAGTAAAGATTACTAGGATCACAATTTCAGAGATTGAAAATAGATATTTAAAGGTTTTCAAAATTTAAGCACGAAATTATCTTCAGCCACTGGCAAATGTAAAGTTTCAGGTTCTATTATTGATACACTTTAGTAAAATACACTAGCCTGTAAACATTTGAGTATCGTATCTAAGTGGTGCTTTGCTGACAAACAAGGTAATAACCAAAAAAACCAAAAGAAACAACGTTTCACATCTGCACATAAGAGATTGACAAGTTACGGATCTCTGGTCACTGGTGTGATATAAAACCTTTAATAAGTTTGACACAAGTTTCATAACACAAGTGTCTAGTTAGAAGGGTCTGTCCAATTCACTGAAGCTTAGAAAATATAAATATTAAAATATAATATAATGAAACAGAATGCAAAACCAACGATAAACAAAATTATCTAGTATAGTATGTTTATATCATGGTCTAACTTTATAACTGTAAGAACCATCTGATAATCACCACCTACATCACAGTCTAACTTTATAACTGTAAGAACCATCTGATAATCACCACCTACATCACAGTCTAACTTTATAACTGTAAGAACCATCTGATAATCACCACCTACATCACAGTCTAACTTCATAACTGTAAGAACCATCTGATAATCACCACCTACATCACAGTCTAACTTCATAACTGTAAGAACCATCTGATAATCACCACCTACATCACAGTCTAACTTAATAACTGTAAGAACCATCTGATAATCACCACCTACATCACAGTCTAACTTTATAACTGTAAGAACCATCTGATAATCACCACCTACATCAGTCTAACTTAATAACTGTAAGAACCATCTGATAATCACCACCCACATCACAGTCTACCTTAACTGTAAGAACCATCTGATAATCACCACCTACATCACAGTCTAACTTCATAACTGTAAGAACCATCTGATAATCACCATCTACATCACAGTCTAACTTTAAAACTGTATGAACCACCTACATCACTTTGTGAACAAGAGACAAAATTCATTTCTATTATCAAAATGTAATTCTAATTGTCTTTCTGTACACCCTTTTCACAACCAGATATAAAATTAGGGTTTTAAAAAAGCAAAGTTGTGACTGCACAGATTTTTAAAGAATGCAGGGGTCTTCCAGTTAGTGGATACAAACATAATAAAAAATGGCATGATGCTTATCTACTGACTTCAACACATGCACTTATACAAACATAACAATAAAAACCTGGCATGATGCTTATCTACTGACTTCAACACATGGACTTATACAAACATAACAATAAAAACCTGGCATGATGCTTATCTACCGACTTCAACACATGGACTTACACAAATATAACAATAAAAACCTGGCATGATGCTTATCTACTGACTTCAACACATGGACCTATACAAACATAACAAAAAAACCTGGCATGATGCTTATCTACTGACTTCAACACATGGACTTATACAAACATAACAATAAAAACCTGGCATGATGCTTATCTACTGACTTCAACACATGGACTTATATAAACATAACAATAAAAACCTGGCATGATGCTTATCTACTGACTTCAACACATGGACTTATATAAACATAACAATAAAAACCTGGCATGATGCTTATCTACTGACTTCAACACATGGACTTATACAAACATAACAATAAAAACCTGGCATGATGCTTATCTACTGACTTCAACACATGGACTTATACAAACATAACAATAAAAACCTGGCATGATGCTTATCTACTGACTTCAACACATGGACTTACACAAACATAACAATAAAAACCTGGCATGATGCTTATCTACTGACTTCAACACATGGACTTATACAAACATAACAATAAAATCCTGGCATGGTACTTATCTACTGACTTCAACACATGGACTTATACAAACATAACAATAAAAACCTGGCATGATGCTCATCTACTGACTTCAACACATGGACTTATACAAACATAACAATAAAAACCTGGCATGATGCTTATCTACTGACTTCAACACATGGACTTATACAAACATAACAATAAAAACCTGGCATGATGCTTATCTACTGACTTCAACACATGGACCTATACAAACATAACAATAAAAACCTGGCATGATGCTTATCTACTGACTTCAACACATGGACCTATACAAACATAAATATAAAAACCTGGCATGATGCTTATCTATTGACTTCAACACATGGACTTGTACAAACATAACAATAAAAACCTAGCATGATGCTTATCTACTGACTTCAACACATGGACTTATACAAAGATAACAATAAAAATATGGCATGATGCTTATCTACTGACTTCAACACATGGACTTATACAAACATAACAATAAAAACCTGGCATGATGCTTATCTACTGACTTCAACACATGGACTTATACAAACATAAAAATAAAAACCTGGCATGATGCTTATCTACTCACTTCATCACATGGACTTTTTTCCAGTTTTGAAGAGTCTATTTTGGTTTCACTAATACTCAGCTGGCTAGACAAACTGTTGTACGACTCATGAGATATAAACTCACAAACTAGGAAAAACAAAACATTTGACCATTACTGTATTGTGCAAAAAATATAAAGCTATTGACCTCCACACTGGACATTAGCCATAAACAATAGATAAGTTTCCCCATTGTTTAACTACTCTCACTGTTAGATACTTGTCTAACAACCAATATACAATTCAAACTTCATTCTTGATTTCATAAGAAAGATTCACATCAATCTTATCACACAATCTATAACAATTAAAAATCTTCTGCTCTACATCCACTAACCAAAACCCATACTGGTTTAATCTCTTTATATCTTCTACTTCAACATGTTTGGGGTTTGTCCCTCGCCATGTTAAACTGTCACCCCTTCATTTTATAAATACTACTATCTGTTAAAGCTATAACTTTATATTTCCAATAAACTTGTCTTGAATCTTAACAGAGATTCACATAATATCAAAAAAATCTTCATTCTAACAAGAGGTTTAACAACAGCAAGTAATCCTACATATACATTCATTTTATCTCAGCTCTCACCTCTCTCTAGTCCTACTTTAAAACTACCCTTGTAGCAGAACTAATAGATTTTGGAAACATGTCCATCCCCAATTTACTTAAGTGCAACATTTATCCATAACTTATATACATGTAGTACATCTATTTTGGCAAACTGACCCATAAATCCATCCAGTTTAATTTTACCACCAAGGGTAAGGTGTAATTGTACCCCCCGACAAAACCAAACTGAGTCCTTTCTCTTTGAACAACAAACCCCAAGCACCACATCGCTTCTAACACCAACAGTACATTTTTCAGCTAGACGTAACAATTGCTTCATAATAAATCACTAGTTCTGTCATCTAGAATGTTTTGTCTCCTTATCTAAATTATTTATTTAAAAGGGTTCAGACAGTGTTACAAGATGAAGACCTATCATATATGTATTAAGATCACTGTTTTACTGAATCATAAAAGTTGTTCTTGTTGAAGTTTATAAAAACATCCAGAATAATGACAAGACTGAAGTTTGAGGGCATGTGGACCAAAGTTTAACACTTGAAGAAGAACAGATTCCCAGTTATTTTATAATTAAATGAGTCACTGTTGGTAGCAGATCTTATCAAAAATAAGAAATGGGTTTGTTCATTACTTTTGTTTTCTTGGGTGTAGAGACAACCTTGAAGGATCACTTGTAGTCACACATAGATTTCTGTTTTAATATCTAACAAAGTCAAATGTTTGCTGTATTATTAGCACATTAAAGCCAGACGTAAAGTGTCTGGTTCTGTGTAAGATTCACACTGAAACAAAGATGTAGTGTCCACTTCAATACCACTTTTTAGAATGATATCAAAGGTATTCTGTGTCCAAGGTTTCAATTTTACAGGTAGTGTAACTGATAAATAATAAACAATATTCTAAATGTTTAACTTACTGTCTCTCAGCCAGGATGGTTTTTGTGGCTTCATCTAATCTCAACTGAAGCATCGATACCCGTTGATCTACTAACTCCTGCACTGGGCTGCATACATTTTCTATAAGCTTCTGCTCTGTTCTTGATTTTCTGTCTTTAGAATCAGAAGAAAAAGAAGAAAATGCAGAACCACTGTTATGGCTTATGCTTGTGGGTTGACTGTCTTTACTGTGAAACAGTTTGTCTAAGAATTCCAAATCCTGACTGACTGTTTGACTACTTAACTGACTTAAGGCTGTGCCTTCTGGTTTGGTCACAGATTTGTTGCAGGTACTAAACGAATCTAACGTTGTCGACAAGAAAGCAGACTCTGACGCTGGAACGTCGACAGCAGGTTTTTCTGGATGACTGACGTCTCTTTCTGCCACGACTCTTTCCCCAACAGAGGAGCTTATAGAATTAAAGTTAGATTCCTCTTTCTTGTAACCATCTCCTGTAGTTTTTTGGGTCTGTAAGAAATGAAGCTCTTTTTGTAACTTTGCATTCTCAGATTCTACCTCTTGTTTTTCTCTCTTCAGAGTATTAAGTTCCTTCGTAGCTGCCTCGAGTTTCCCACGCATGACGCGAGCCTCTTCTCGAGCCCTGTTCCGTTCAGTCCTCACCTTGCTCCACTTTTCTCTCCAATTTGCGGTACAATCTGACCACCACCTCATAGTTTTCTCCATCTGTGCTGCTCTGGCTCTGGCTTCTTCCAACTCTCTCAGTCGTAACTCTTCTTTGGCTTCCCATTCAGGATCGTAATGGTGGTGGTGGTGGTGGTGGTGAGAAGACACCGAATGCTGAGACCCGTCGATCGGCACGTCTCCTCGATCCGTCGCCTGGGAGGAAGACCCTCCACTGTGACGTTTCGCAGAGCTCGGCATGGCCGAAGAGTGAGACATCTCTGCTGCAGGTTACGTATACCTTGGACAGAAGGAATAAGGTTTTACTCTAAGACAACCGGCCTGAAATTCATAAATTTTAATGAATTTTTATGTTTGATGTTTCATCTAATTTGTAATATAAAATCTCATGACAAAATGTAACTGAGTCATAATACAAAATCCCATGACAAAATGTAACTAAGTCGTAATATAAAATCGCATGGCAAAATGTATTTAAAAATTAAATTTTTGTAGCTTTCAGACAATAAAATAAGACTTCAAAAGACAGATATAAATTTATAGATAGAAAATTATTCATGTCCTGGAATGTAAGTTTCAGTTTCACAAAACAAATACCTGAAGAAACATTGATTTACTTAAGAGAATCATAGGTCTACAGTGAGCATCAAGTGATAAGAGAAATTATTTTAGTATTCACGTTACAAATCATTAACAATAACTTTTTAGAAGATTGAGTGTAGTAGTTCCTTATCTGAAAGATAGCCTGTGGTCAACACAAAAATATTGGCCAAGATGCTAAATCGTTACAGGTATCCAACAGCAGAAAGATGAAAAGTCCTAATCAGACACGTGATGTCAGTAATAAATCATATTAGATCAGGGTTGTTTGTAATATGATAATGATGTGGTAATTAAGGGAAACTATAATTCTAACCAGTTACTAATATGATACAGTAAAATGTTATTAATGTGGTATTTGGAAAGGTCTGATAGAGTAAAATGTTATTAATGTGCTATTTGGAAAGGTCTGATACAGTAAAATGTTATTAATGTGGTATTTGGAAAGGTCTGATACAGTAAAATGTTATTAATGTGGTATTTGGAAAGGTCTGATACAGTAAAATGTTATTAATGTGGTATTTGGAAAGGTCTGATACAGTAAAATGTTATTAATGTGGTATTTGGAAAGGTTTGATACAGTAAAATGTTATTAATGTGGTATTTGGAAAGGTTTGATTCAGTAAAATGTTATTAATGTGGTATTTGGAAAGGTCTGATAGAGTAAAATGTTATTAATGTGCTATTTGGAAAGGTCTGATACAGTAAAATGTTATTAATGTGGTATTTGGAAAGGTTTGATACAGTAAAATGTTATTAATGTGGTATCTGGAAAGGTTTGATACAGTAAAATGTTATTAATGTGCTATTTGGAAAGGTCTGATACAGTAAAATGTTATTAATGTGCTATTTGGAAAGGTCTGATACAGTAAAATGTTATTAATGTGGTATTTGGAAAGGTTTGATACAGTAAAATGTTATTAATGTGCTATTTGGAAAGGTTTGATACAGTAAAATGTTATTAATGTGGTATTTGGAAAGGTTTGATACAGTAAAATGTTATTAATGTGCTATTTGGAAGGGTTTGATGCAGTAAAATGTTATTAATGTGCTATTTGGAAGGGTTTGATGCAGTAAAATGTTATAAATGTGGTATTTGGAAAGGTCTGATACAGTAAGATGTTTCAATGTGGTATTTGGAAAAGATTGATACAGTAAAATGTTATTAATGTGGTATTTGGAAAGGTCTGATACAGTAAAATGTTATTAATGTGGTATTTGGATAGATTTGATACAGTAAAATGTTATTAATGTGATATTTGGAAAGGTTTGATGCAGTAAAATGTTATAAATGTGGTATTTGGAAAGGTCTGATACAGTAAGATGTTTCAATGTGGTATTTGGAAAAGATTGATGCAATAAAATGTTATTAATTTGGTATTTGGAAAGGTCTGATACAGTAAGATGTTTTAATGAGGTATTTGGAAAGGTCTGATACAGTAAAATGTTATAAATGTGGTATTTGGAAAGGTCTAATACAGTAAGATGTTTTAATGAGGTATTTGGAAAGGTCTGATGCAGTAAAATGTTATAAATGTGGTATTTGGAAAGGTCTGATACAGTAAGATGTTTTAATGAGGTATTTGGAAAGGTCTGATACAGTAAAATGTTATAAATGTGGTATTTGGAAAGGTCTGATACAGTAAGATGTTTTAATGAGGTATTTGGAAAGGTCTGATGCAGTAAAATGTTATAAATGTGGTATTTGGAAAGGTCTGATACAGTAAGATGTTTTAATGAGGTATTTGGAAAGGTCTGATACAGTAAGATGTTTTAATGAGGTATTTGGAAAGGTCTGATACATTTAAACCTGAAATTATTGTATTTTACCAACAATAATAAAAGTGATGAACAAATTCTGACATTGAGTGACAAAGACTACAGGAGTTCAAGAACATATCTCAGGGATATTTAGAATGGGATGACAACTAGAATCAGTGACAAGTTTTCTGTTCACTGATAACTTCTATCAGGACAGGACAAAATGTCTCTTTGATGCTCTCTGAATTTTAAAATCATCACCAGGGCAGCAGGCTTTACTGGATCTTTCAAATCAAATGTTTCCTCACTAGTAATGCAAAGATCATCCTAACTTAGAAAAAGACAAAAATAAAAAGTTAGGATGGGAGTTAACAGACATCCAGACAGGTCTAGTGCACAAATAAACCCATGTTTTCCCATCAACTTAGATATCTGTAACAACTGTTTGTGACAAACTTTTGTTGTTCCAAATCTGCAAATATGGTGGTGAGTCGTTATTAAATTGCACCAACAACAAGCTGAAAAGACCTCAATTTTCCTTCTATTTGACATCCAATCAAAACAAAGAAACTCCGTCAACAAAATGCTCCAGCAAATGAGCCTTAACAGGACTAGACAGGGATCTGTAAATCCAAGTAACAAGGTCTGAACAAAGACACAAAAGAGTATTGCAACTGAAAACTATCAATCACATAACTTGGAAAGCAAGAGGACGCTGTGGTTCAACTCATCTTGCATCATGTAAGAGTTGTGTTTGTCTTCCAATATCTTTTCTAACATACAGCGATTCTGTTGGATCTTTGAACCACAAGTCAACAGTGTTGGTAAGGACGATAATCAAGCCCAATTAACTGTAACTTTAGTTGATATTTTGACCAACAACTTCTTCATGTACTGATGAGACGTGACTATCAAACGCCAACTCGTGAGCGATAATTGTTGAATTTTACATCAGCTTCAACAGTAATATGTGTACAAAATAGGCCTATATGAACAGTAACTCTTATATACAGTACATTATATAAAGACACACCACATTTGCTATTCTCATTAACAAGAGTAAACTTTGTAAAAATAAGCATTTCACATATGAATACAAACAACTGTTAGGATGACAAACTATACATTTGGAAACAAAAAAGGTAATGAATATTAAATTACCATGATTCCTATACTGCACTAGTTTCTACTATACTGAATAGTGAGACAGTCAATAAAAGCCAATATATATATTTTCAGCAGAATTTTTTTTTTTTTTTTAGAGACGGGCAGAGAAATATAAAATGCAAACCACCATTAAGCACATAACATTTGGATATAACGAAATGATGAACTACTTAGTGCTGCTGACGAGACTTCTCCATTATATTCCTCTCAATGTAACCCATTTTCAATAATAATTGATAAAATTGTTATCGTAAATCAGAAGTTAGGCTTAGCGTATCGAACAACCAAGCGGCGTAATTTTACATACGAAATAATTAAAACAACTACTTAAATTGATAGACCTTCATTTTAAATTATATATATATTCACCTTTTTTAAAGTTGCCCTCTACATCTTATTACAAGTTATGTCTCAATTCAAACTCGATTATATTTACTACTTCTAATATTGGGGTCATTGCACGTCTTTGTTGTCACTTGTCTAATTGTGAGTTTCACATAACAACGTACCACCTCCCAAACCTCCTTCATCAATCCAACTAAGCTAGGTGAGTGACCAAGGAGCCATCTGCTGGTAAATATTTCCTTTAAAATTGTGTGAAAAGTTTTCATTCAAAAATGTTTACCTACTTTACCCAGTTTGTTAAAATTAATTATAAAATGTGTAAAAAAAAACGTCTGTTGTTTATTACCAGCATTTAGGACAAATGTTTTTAAAAGCATATTTAACCTTACAGTATAGTCAGTAGAAAAAATCGTTTTAGATTAACAGTATTGTTTCGCGATATCTTAAATAAACATCATTTCGTACAGCCTTTATTTTTAATTCACATATCTCTTGAACATTGAAATAATGTATGTAGTTTTTCTTGTAATAAACTGTTGTTACAACTTAATCTCTCGTTTTCTTTCAGCCTTGTCTATTTAGTTTTAAACATTACCAAAATTAATGTTCTAGAATGGCCAAGTAGTTAAGGTGTTCGATTCGTAATCTGAGTGTAGCAGGTTCGAATCCCCGTCACACTAAACATGCTCGCCCCTTTTAGCCATGGGGCGTTATAATGTAACGGCCAATTCCACAATTGGTTGGTAAAATAGTAGCCCAAGAGTTGGCGGTGTGTGGCGATGACCAGCTGCCTTCCCTCTAGTCTTACACTGCTAAATTAAGGAGGACCAGTGCAGATAGCCCTCGTGTAGCTTTAAGCGAAGTCAAAACAAACCAAATTTTCACCCCAGTCTTTTATATGCCTTCCAGTAATTCTGAAGACTTATAACGATAAACAAAACAGGTTTCGATACCTGTAATAAGTAGAGAACAAACAGTTTATTGTATAGGTTTGTGCTCAACAATGAAGTGAAAACTCTTTAAGTTATTTGGTGAAACGCAGCGTCAAGTTTAGGCTACGTAACGAAAAGGAATTAATAAATTTATTTTATGTTTCCACCAGTGGTTTTGCGGTAAGTGAACCACGATTGGTACAACACAGATCTATTGGCCCATTTATTTACAACAACCAGCTAATGTTTGTTACAGACGACGTTCACTTTGACAGAAGTTGCAGGTCTGAATGCACAACTAATGTTTGAACAGAAATTCCAAGACTAATATTACACATAACGTAGTGTTAGAAATAAACAAACGTACAGAATTCTTCGCTAATGGCTTGATTAAGGATAATTATTATTACAGACATTGAAAAGAATATCCCACTAAATACTTAAATGAATTCACATTGAGTTTTCACACATTTGTCATTTTCTCTCATTTCTCCATTTCACGAAATATCTAGACTATTACATCATTATAATTCTTTTAGGTATTTTAGTGCTATTTATATGAATTTTCTAAATAAAGATCACCGTTATTATTAGCAGTTCCCTCTGGTGAATAATTAGATTATAATATTAACAATATAACTTACAACATCACACTTTGTCATCTGCTACAAATGAAATTGACTACTCCCGTTGAGAAACATTTCAAATAAACTAAAAGATTAACCTATTAGTACTTTCTTAAGAATTCAACTACAATATACTCATTTCGCGCGAATTACAAATTGGTTAATATTTTTTTATTTATTAAAATGTTTTCTTTGAAATACTAAATCAGTTATCTTCGATTACGTTAATATTTAAAAAATATTTTACGTGTTACCAAATGTTTAATTTTTATGAAACTGTTGCAGTGGTTTATACTGTATGATAGATTATTTTTTATATAGGCCTAATTTAAAACACAGCTCACAACACTGCCCTCTTTCCAGAGTACTCAAAGTTCCTTCAACAATGTTATTAAGAAGTTACAACAACAGTACATTAAACTTGAATTTTCATAAGTAACAGGGAGCAACTCTTGACAGTTAAAAGCTATAATATTTCTGAATACATGTATTCACTGGCTGAAGAAGTTTGTGACATACAATGTGACAAACATTTTACTTTACAACATAAGAAATTATTTGTTTGTACTTAATTTCTGTCTAGTCACAATTCTCTCGTGATTGCTTTCTTTTTTACGTAACTTACAATATGAAGATGGGTGACTTCTTGTGGTTTTTTCATCACTTGCCATCTTGTCATCATCGGTAATCTCTTCAGATAGATGGGGATCCACTGGTGGATATATCTCCAGTAGTTTAACTTATCAAAGACAATCACAGTGTACACCTATGACTTGACCACGTACCATACTGTATTGTGGTGTGTTACCATCCTTGCTGGTACTGAAAGTTAAACAGCTAATGCTGTAAGTGTTGAGAAGTTAAGATTACCTGATGTTTGTGTGAAGTTACTTCCCAATATACAATCCTCTTATTAAATTCCAACTAGCCACATCATGTTCTCCAGCGAAACTTTACACAGTAAAGAAAACTTACAGCTTTCTTCATGAAATCCATCAATCCATCTTCTTACTTAATCAATTGAAGTAATTTCTTAGCTTTCGTTTCAGATAAAGTCTGTTAGTTTTACTAGCAATTTGTTCCACTATATAGCAGTTTATCTCGTTACATACAAAAACGAATGACCCATAACGACAGAACAGACGTTGCTCAAATAAAATCTTGAAAACTTGCCAAAAACAACATGAAATTAATAAATGTGATAGTAATTATCTTAACAAATTATTACTAATGTTTTTATTTCTTTGTAATGAAGCCACACAATGAGCTATCTGTGCTCTGCCCAGCACGCGTATGGGGTATCGAAACTCCGTTTTCAGCGTTGTAAATCGGACAACATACCGCTATGCTGCCGGAGAGATAATCAAGTTTTAAGTGCGTAACTTGTTTTTAAAGAATTTATTTTGCTATAAAAAGTGTATTTAAATTATTATAACATTCGTTTATGAATATGTTGTCGTTCGGAGATTGACGGTATTCCTTTCCAAATATTAACATTAGATTTTTAAATTTTGGATGCTCATATGTATATTCAAAGTATTCCAAAATTTTAAAAATCAGTAAATATTTTCTTAAATTAAAATGCATTAAAGTTAATGTGAATAACAAATCTCTAATGAAATTATTAGCTTGTGTTTATAATATTAATTTTGTTTGAATATTAGTGTACGTACTTGAGGTGTATTTTTGTAAATATACCTTCACAAACTATCGCTAGATGTCAGGTACTTCATCATTTACACAGTTGATTGGTTTGGTTTGTTTTGAATTTCGCGCAAAGTTACACGAGGGATATCTGCGCTAGCCGTCCCTAATTTAGCAGTGTAAAACTACAATCACCCACCACCAACGCTTGGGCTACTATTTTACCAGTGAGTAACGTCTCCACGGGTGAAAGGACAAGCATCTTTGGTGTGACAGTAATTCGAACCTATGACCCTCGGATTACGAGTCGAGTACTTTAACCACCTGGCCATAACAGGGTTACAGAATCGACCTAAACTGAAGAGTTAGACGTTAAAATTGGCCTTTCGGTGTTGTAAAGAGAAATGAACTATTTGAATTCGTTAGAAAACGAAGTTGTTACGGCTCATTACGTTGAAGGTGTTATTTGGTAACAGCTTAACAGGAAATCATTTCAAAATGTAGTTTTAAGTGCTAACTGTGACAGGAAAAGATGTTTGACGTACGGAACAGATTTGTCAGTGTAACTTAGGGTTAGAAATTCGTTGTTGTGTTGGTTGTATTATCTAATTACAATATATAAGGGAAGTAATTATTTCTTTTAACATCACAGATCATAAACAAACAGTTCAGATATAACACTGTAATCCTGATTTGTGTTTGCCACAGCGGCAAGTCTTGGGATTTACAACGCTAAAATTAGGAGTTCGATTCTCCTAGATAGAGAAAGAAACACATACATTTTCTCTTTATGTCTTTGGAAAATGTCTCTCTTGTTTTGGACTTCATCTTTTTCTATTCAAGTATAACACGCTATGCTGAAGAGATGTGGAATGTGATCTCTCCAAGTTAGGAGTTCCATGTCAAGATTTTGGTGTTACATTGTGAAATTGTATTTCGCTATTGAAGCTGACGTAAAGAAACTGCTTATTTTTGTCACTTAGCGTTTGACGTCACTATAATGACGTAATCGTATGCTTTAAATGCCAACATTAAAATAGTGTAGTTTTGTTTTTCTAATGGCCTAACAGAAACCACCTAATATGATATATTCTCATTACAGTGACTTGAAAGAAAATACCAAATGTTGTCATTTAAAGGTAACGACTATCGCCGAATTTCGTCATGGAAATGACACAATGAAAACCGCAAATGATCTTCATTATTAGTTGATAGCCACAACACAGATAGCCCTTAATCAGTGATGTCGAGAAACCCACTTGTTGAGAAATATATATGCAAAAAACGGCTCGTTTGGGTTGAGAAAATATTTTACATAGAAGAGCGAACAACGTTTCGACCTTCTTCGGTCATCGTCAGGTTCACAAAGAAAGAGGTAACTGACCGGAAGCTGACCACATGTTTGAAAGGGGTTGTGTAACTGAGTGTCGGAATGTAGAGGGCGGTGTTAGATGTTTGAATATATAATTTTATTTATTTTATTATATTAATATAGGTATAAAGGCGTTCCTTTATATTGGTTTATTTTAGGTTTAAGTTGTTGTATAAGTAAGGCTTCTTTAATTTTGCGTTTGTTTATGTTTGTTTCTTTATTTAGTATTTGAGTGTTTTCTATGGTTATGTTGTGTTTATTTGACTTGCAGTGTTCGAAAACGTGTGAAGGTGACTTTTTCTGTTCTTTGAATCTGGTTTCAATTTTTCTACTTGTTTCTCCAATATAGAAGTCGTGGCAGTTATCACATTGTATGTTATAAATAATGTTGGTGTGGTGTTTGTCAGTGTAGTTTTTACATAGTATAGACCTCAGTTTTGTGCCCGGTTTTTGAATAAATTTGGTATTAACTGGAATGTCATATTTTGTTACTAATTTTTGCCAAATGTTGGTTATTTGCTGATGTCAGGAATATATGGTATACAGCAGTATATGGTTTCGTGATTTTTTTGATTCGTGACATATATTTACTTTAGTTGGTTGATTTTGCTTTCTGTCTAGGTGTTGCGTATAATGTTTCCTACGGTTTGTGGAGGAAACTTATTGATGTTGATGAACTATTGTTTTATTTTGTCTAATTCATCGTTAATTTTATCTGGTGAGCATAGTTTTATGGCTGTGTTTATTTAGTTTCTTAGTATGTTGAGTTTTTGTTTTGTTTCATGTGCTGAGTCCCAAGGAATGTATAGTCCAGTATGGGTGATTTTTCGGTGGATTTCTGTTTTGAATTGTGTGTCGGTTCTTGTAATTTTGAGGTTCAGAAATGATATTTGATTGCTTTCTTCCTGTTCACATGTGAAGTTAATGTTGGGATGTATGGAGTTAATGTGATTGAAAAAATTAAGTATGTGTTCTGTAGATTTGAATCCCGCAACCGTGTCATCTACTGAGGTCTATACTATGTAAAAACTACACTGACAAACACCACACCAACATTATTTATAAAATACAATGTGATAACTGCCACGACTTCTATATTGGAGAAACAAGTAGAAAAATGGAAACCAGATTCAAAGAACATAAAAAGTCACCTTCACACGCTTTCGAACACTGCAAGTCCAATAAACAGAACATAACCATAGAAAACACTCAAACACTAAATAAAGAAACAAACATAAACAAATGCAAAATTAAAGAAGGAAATAACCTTAATAGTGTTATGAAATAAAAGAATCTGGTGTGTTGTTGTTAGTGATATGGCAGAAATAACCTTAATAGTGTTATGAAATAAAAGAATCTGGTGTGTTGTTGTTAGTGATATGGCAGAAATAACCTTAATAGTGTTATGAAATAAAAGAATCTGGTGTGTTGTTGTTAGTGATATGGCAGAAATAACCTTAATAGTGTTATGAAATAAAAGAATCTGGTGTGTTGTTGTTGTGATATGGCAGAAATAACCTTAATAGTGTTATGAAATAAAAGAATCTGGTGTGTTGTTGTTAGTGATATGGCAGAAATAACCTTAATAGTGTTATGAAATAAAAGAATCTGGTGTGTTGTTGTTAGTGATATGGCAGAAATAACCTTAATAGTGTTATGAAATAAAAGAATCTGGTGTGTTGTTGTTTGTGATATGGCAGAAATAACCTTAATAGTGTTATGAAATAAAAGAATCTGGTGTGTTGTTGTTGTGATATGGCAGAAATAACCTTAATAGTGTTATGAAATAAAAGAATCTGGTGTGTTGTTGTTGGCAGAAATATGGCAGAAATAACCTTAATAGTGTTATGATAAAAATAATCTGGCATATGGCAGAAATAACCTTAATAGTGTTATGAAATAAAAGAATCTGGTGTGTTGTTGTTGCTTGTGATATGGCAGAAATAACCTTAATAGTGTTATGAAATAAAAGAATCTGGTGTGTTGTTGTTAGTGATATGGCAGAAATAACCTTAATAGTGTTATGAAATAAAAGAATCTGGTGTGTTGTTGTTGTGATATGGCAGAAATAACCTTAATAGTGTTATGAAATAAAAGAATCTGGTGTGTTGTTGTTTGTTGTTAGTGATATGGCAGAAATAACCTTAATAGTGTTATGAAATAAAAGAATCTGGTGTGTTGTTGTTGTGATATGGCAGAAATAACCTTAATAGTGTTATGAAATAAAAGAATCTGGTGTGTTGTTGTTAGTGATATGGCAGAAATAACCTTAATAGTGTTATGAAATAAAAGAATCTGGTGTGTTGTTGTTAGTGATATGGCAGAAATAACCTTAATAGTGTTATGAAATAAAAGAATCTGGTGTGTTGTTGTTAGTGATATGGCAGAAATAACCTTAATAGTGTTATGAAATAAAAGAATCTGGTGTGTTGTTGTTGTGATATGGCAGAAATAACCTTAATAGTGTTATGAAATAAAAGAATCTGGTGTGTTGTTGTTAGTGATATGGCAGAAATAACCTTAATAGTGTTATGAAATAAAAGAATCTGGTGTGTTGTTGTTTGTGATATGGCAGAAATAACCTTAATAGTGTTATGAAATAAAAGAATCTGGTGTGTTGTTGTTTGTGATATGGCAGAAATAACCTTAATAGTGTTATGAAATAAAAGAATCTGGTGTGTTGTTGTTGTGTGATATGGCAGAAATAACCTTAATAGTGTTATGAAATAAAAGAATCTGGTGTGTTGTTGTTAGTGATATGGCAGAAATAACCTTAATAGTGTTATGAAATAAAAGAATCTGGTGTGTTGTTGTTAGTGATATGGCAGAAATAACCTTAATAGTGTTATGAAATAAAAGAATCTGGTGTGTTGTTGTTAGTGATATGGCAGAAATAACCTTAATAGTGTTATGAAATAAAAGAATCTGGTGTGTAACCTGTTGTTGTTGTGTGTTGTTGTTAGTGATATGGCAGAAATAACCTTAATAGTGTTATGAAATAAAAGAATCTGGTGTGTTGTTGTTAGTGATATGGCAGAAATAACCTTAATAGTGTTATGAAATAAAAGAATCTGGTGTGTTGTTGTTGTTAGTGATATGGCAGAAATAACCTTAATAGTGTTATGAAATAAAAGAATCTGGTGTGTTGTTGTTAGTGATATGGCAGAAATAACCTTAATAGTGTTATGAAATAAAAGAATCTGGTGTGTTGTTGTTAGTGATATGGCAGAAATAACCTTAATAGTGTTATGAAATAAAAGAATCTGGTGTGTTGTTGTTAGTGATATGGCAGAAATAACCTTAATAGTGTTATGAAATAAAAGAATCTGGTGTGTTGTTGTTAGTGATATGGCAGAAATAACCTTAATAGTGTTATGAAATAAAAGAATCTGGTGTGTTGTTGTTAGTGATATGGCAGAAATAACCTTAATAGTGTTATGAAATAAAAGAATCTGGTGTGTTGTTGTTTGTGATATGGCAGAAATAACCTTAATAGTGTTATGAAATAAAAGAATCTGGTGTGTTGTTGTTGTGATATGGCAGAAATAACCTTAATAGTGTTATGAAATAAAAGAATCTGGTGTGTTGTTGTTAGTGATATGGCAGAAATAACCTTAATAGTGTTATGAAATAAAAGAATCTGGTGTGTTGTTGTTAGTGATATGGCAGAAATAACCTTAATAGTGTTATGAAATAAAAGAATCTGGTGTGTTGTTGTTAGTGATATGGCAGAAATAACCTTAATAGTGTTATGAAATAAAAGAATCTGGTGTGTTGTTGTTAGTGATATGGCAGAAATAACCTTAATAGTGTTATGAAATAAAAGAATCTGGTGTGTTGTTGTTAGTGATATGGCAGAAATAACCTTAATAGTGTTATGAAATAAAAGAATCTGGTGTGTTGTTGTTTGTGATATGGCAGAAATAACCTTAATAGTGTTATGAAATAAAAGAATCTGGTGTGTTGTTGTTGTGATATGGCAGAAATAACCTTAATAGTGTTATGAAATAAAAGAATCTGGTGTGTTGTTGTTTGTGATATGGCAGAAATAACCTTAATAGTGTTATGAAATAAAAGAATCTGGTGTGTTGTTGCTTGTGATATGGCAGAAATAACCTTAATAGTGTTATGAAATAAAAGAATCTGGTGTGTTGTTGTTAATATGGCAGAAATAACCTTAATAGTGTTATGAAATAAAATAATCTGGTGTGTTGTTGTTAGTGATATGGCAGAAATAACCTTAATAGTGTTATGAAATAAAAGAATCTGGTGTGTTGTTGTTAGTGATATGGCAGAAATAACCTTAATAGTGTTATGAAATAAAAGAATCTGGTGTGTTGTTGTTAGTGATATGGCAGAAATAACCTTAATAGTGTTATGAAATAAAAGAATCTGGTGTGTTGTTGTTAGTGATATGGCAGAAATAACCTTAATAGTGTTATGAAATAAAAGAATCTGGTGTGTTGTTGTTAGTGATATGGCAGAAATAACCTTAATAGTGTTATGAAATAAAAGAATCTGGTGTGTTGTTGTTTGTGATATGGCAGAAATAACCTTAATAGTGTTATGAAATAAAAGAATCTGGTGTGTTGTTGTTAGTGATATGGCAGAAATAACCTTAATAGTGTTATGAAATAAAAGAATCTGGTGTGTTGTTGTTAGTGATATGGCAGAAATAACCTTAATAGTGTTATGAAATAAAAGAATCTGGTGTGTTGTTGTTAGTGATATGGCAGAAATAACCTTAATAGTGTTATGAAATAAAAGAATCTGGTGTGTTGTTGTTGTGATATGGCAGAAATAACCTTAATAGTGTTATGAAATAAAAGAATGGTGTGTTGTTGTTGTGATATGGCAGAAATAAATGGCAGAAATAACCTTAATAGTGTTATGAAATAAAATAATCTGTGTTATGTGTGTTGTTGTTGTGATATGGCAGAAATAACCTTAATAGTGTTATGAAATAAAAGAATCTGGTGTGTTGTTGTTAGTGATATGGCAGAAATAACCTTAATAGTGTTATGAAATAAAAGAATCTGTGTGTTGTTGTTGTTAGTGATATGGCAGAAATAACCTTAATAGTGTTATGAAATAAAAGAATCTGGTGTGTTGTTGTTAGTGATATGGCAGAAATAACCTTAATAGTGTTATGAAATAAAAGAATCTGGTGTGTTGTTGTTAGTGATATGGCAGAAATAACCTTAATAGTGTTATGAAATAAAAGAATCTGGTGTGTTGTTGTTGTGATATGGCAGAAATAACCTTAATAGTGTTATGAAATAAAAGAATCTGGTGTGTTGTTGTTAGTGATATGGCAGAAATAACCTTAATAGTGTTATGAAATAAAAGAATCTGGTGTGTTGTTGTTAGTGATATGGCAGAAATAACCTTAATAGTGTTATGAAATAAAAGAATCTGGTGTGTTGTTGTTGTTAGTGATATGGCAGAAATAACCTTAATAGTGTTATGAAATAAAAGAATCTGGTGTGTTGTTGTTTGTGATATGGCAGAAATAACCTTAATAGTGTTATGAAATAAAAGAATCTGGTGTGTTGTGTTTGTTTGTGATATGGCAGAAATAACCTTAATAGTGTTATGAAATAAAAGAATCTGGTGTGTTGTTGTTAGTGATATGGCAGAAATAACCTTAATAGTGTTATGAAATAAAAGAATCTGGTGTGTTGTTGTTTGTGATATGGCAGAAATAACCTTAATAGTGTTATGAAATAAAAGAATCTGGTGTGTTGTTGTTAGTGATATGGCAGAAATAACCTTAATAGTGTTATGAAATAAAAGAATCTGGTGTGTTGTTGTTGTGTGATATGGCAGAAATAACCTTAATAGTGTTATGAAATAAAAGAATCTGGTGTGTTGTTGTTAGTGATATGGCAGAAATAACCTTAATAGTGTTATGAAATAAAAGAATCTGGTGTGTTGTTGTTGTGTGATATGGCAGAAATAACCTTAATAGTGTTATGAAATAAAAGAATCTGGTGTGTTGTTGTCTGGTGTGTTGTTGATATGGCAGAAATAACCTTAATAGTGTTATGAAATAAAAGAATCTGGTGTGTTGTTGTTAGTGATATGGCAGAAATAACCTTAATAGTGTTATGAAATAAAAGAATCTGGTGTGTTGTTGTTAGTGATATGGCAGAAATAACCTTAATAGTGTTATGAAATAAAAGAATCTGGTGTGTTGTTGTTAGTGATATGGCAGAAATAACCTTAATAGTGTTATGAAATAAAAGAATCTGTGTGAATCTGGTGTTTGTTTTAGTGATATGGCAGAAATAACCTTAATAGTGTTATGAAATAAAAGAATCTGGTGTGTTGTTGTTAGTGATATGGCAGAAATAACCTTAATAGTGTTATGAAATAAAAGAATCTGGTGTGTTGTTGTTGTGATATGGCAGAAATAACCTTAATAGTGTTATGAAATAAAAGAATCTGGTGTGTTGTTGTTAGTGATATGGCAGAAATAACCTTAATAGTGTTATGAAATAAAAGAATCTGGTGTGTTGTTGTTGTGATATGGCAGAAATAACCTTAATAGTGTTATGAAATAAAAGAATCTGGTGTGTTGTTGTTAGTGATATGGCAGAAATAACCTTAATAGTGTTATGAAATAAAAGAATCTGGTGTGTTGTTGTTAGTGATATGGCAGAAATAACCTTAATAGTGTTATGAAATAAAAGAATCTGGTGTGTTGTTGTTGTGATATGGCAGAAATAACCTTAATAGTGTTATGAAATAAAAGAATCTGGTGTGTTGTTGTTAGTGATATGGCAGAAATAACCTTAATAGTGTTATGAAATAAAAGAATCTGGTGTGTTGTTGTTAGTGATATGGCAGAAATAACCTTAATAGTGTTATGAAATAAATGAATCTGGTGTGTTGTTGAATCTGGTGTGTTGTGATATGGCAGAAATAACCTTAATAGTGTTATGAAATAAAAGAATCTGGTGTGTTGTTGTTTGTGATATGGCAGAAATAACCTTAATAGTGTTATGAAATAAAAGAATCTGGTGTGTTGTTGTTAGTGATATGGCAGAAATAACCTTGTTAATAGTGTTATGAAATAAAATAATCTGGTGTTATGTTGTGTGTGTTGTTAGTGATATGGCAGAAATAACCTTAATAGTGTTATGAAATAAAATAATCTGGTGTGTTGTTGTTAGTGATATGGCAGAAATAACCTTAATAGTGTTATGAAATAAAAGAATCTGGTGTGTTGTTGTTAGTGATATGGCAGAAATAACCTTAATAGTGTTATGAAATAAAAGAATCTGGTGTGTTGTTGCTTGTGATATGGCAGAAATAACCTTAATAGTGTTATGAAATAAAAGAATCTGATGTGTTGTTGTTAGTGATATGGCAGAAATAACCTTAATAGTGTTATGAAATAAAAGAATCTGGTGTGTTGTTGTTGTGATATGGCAGAAATAACCTTAATAGTGTTATGAAATAAAAGAATCTGGTGTGTTGTTGTTGTGATATGGCAGAAATAACCTTAATAGTGTTATGAAATAAAAGAATCTGGTGTGTTGTTGTTAGTGATATGGCAGAAATAACCTTAATAGTGTTATGAAATAAAAGAATCTGGTGTGTTGTTGTTGTTGTGTGATATGGCAGAAATAACCTTAATAGTGTTATGAAATAAAAGAATCTGGTGTGTTGTTGTTAGTGATATGTGATATGGCAGAAATAACCTTAATAGTGTTATGAAATAAAAGAATCTGGTGTGTTGTTGTTTGTGATATGGCAGAAATAACCTTAATAGTGTTATGAAATAAAAGAATCTGGTGTGTTGTTGTTAGTGATATGGCAGAAATAACCTTAATAGTGTTATGAAATAAAAGAATCTGGTGTGTTGTTGTTAGTGATATGGCAGAAATAACCTTAATAGTGTTATGAAATAAAAGAATCTGGTGTGTTGTTGTTAGTGATATGGCAGAAATAACCTTAATAGTGTTATGAAATAAAAGAATCTGGTGTGTTGTTGTTGTGATATGGCAGAAATAACCTTAATAGTGTTATGAAATAAAAGAATCTGGTGTGTTGTTGTTGTGATATGGCAGAAATAACCTTAATAGTGTTATAAATAAAAGAATCTTAATGTGTTGTTGTTGTGTGATATGGCAGAAATAACCTTAATAGTGTTAAAATAAAAGAATCTGGTGTGTTGTTGTTAGTGATATGGCAGAAATAACCTTAATAGTGTTATGAAATAAAAGAATCTGGTGTGTTGTTGTTGTGATATGGCAGAAATAACCTTAATAGTGTTATGAAATAAAAGAATCTGGTGTGTTGTTGTTAGTGATATGGCAGAAATAACCTTAATAGTGTTATGAAATAAAAGAATCTGGTGTGTTGTTGTTGTTGTGATATGGCAGAAATAACCTTAATAGTGTTATGAAATAAAAGAATCTGGTGTGTTGTTGTTAGTGATATGGCAGAAATAACCTTAATAGTGTTATGAAATAAAAGAATCTGGTGTGTTGTTGTTTGTGATATGGCAGAAATAACCTTAATAGTGTTATGAAATAAAAGAATCTGGTGTGTTGTTGTTTGTGATATGGCAGAAATAACCTTAATAGTGTTATGAAATAAAAGAATCTGGTGTGTTGTTGTTTGTGATATGGCAGAAATAACCTTAATAGTGTTATGAAATAAAAGAATCTGGTGTGTTGTTGTTGTGATATGGCAGAAATAACCTTAATAGTGTTATGAAATAAAAGAATCTGGTGTGTTGTTGTTGTGATATGGCAGAAATAACCTTAATAGTGTTATGAAATAAAAGAATCTGGTGTGTTGTTGTTGTGATATGGCAGAAATAACCTTAATAGTGTTATGAAATAAAAGAATCTGGTGTGTTGTTGTTAGTGATATGGCAGAAATAACCTTAATAGTGTTATGAAATAAAAGAATCTGGTGTGTTGTTGTTAGTGATATGGCAGAAATAACCTTAATAGTGTTATGAAATAAAAGAATCTGGTGTGTTGTTGTTAGTGATATGGCAGAAATAACCTTAATAGTGTTATGAAATAAAAGAATCTGGTGTGTTGTTGTTAGTGATATGGCAGAAATAACCTTAATAGTGTTATGAAATAAAAGAATCTGGTGTGATATGGCAGAAATAACCTTAATAGTGTTATCAAATAAAATAATCTGGTGTGTTGTTGTTAGTGATATGGCAGAAATAACCTTAATAGTGTTATGAAATAAAAGAATCTGGTGTGTTGTTGTTAGTGATATGGCAGAAATAACCTTAATAGTGTTATGAAATAAAAGAATCTGGTGTGTTGTTGTTTGTGATATGGCAGAAATAACCTTAATAGTGTTATGAAATAAAAGAATCTGGTGTGTTGTTGTTTGTGATATGGCAGAAATAACCTTAATAGTGTTATGAAATAAAAGAATCTGGTGTGTTGTTGTTAGTGATATGGCAGAAATAACCTTAATAGTGTTATGAAATAAAAGAATCTGGTGTGTTGTTGTTAGTGATATGGCAGAAATAACCTTAATAGTGTTATGAAATAAAAGAATCTGGTGTGTTGTTGTTTGTGATATGGCAGAAATAACCTTAATAGTGTTATGAAATAAAAGAATCTGGTGTGTTGTTGTTAGTGATATGGCAGAAATAACCTTAATAGTGTTATGAAATAAAAGAATCTGGTGTGTTGTTGTTGTGTGATATGGCAGAAATAACCTTAATAGTGTTATGAAATAAAAGAATCTGGTGTGTTGTTGTTAGTGATATGGCAGAAATAACCTTAATAGTGTTATGAAATAAAAGAATCTGGTGTGTTGTTGTTAGTGATATGGCAGAAATAACCTTAATAGTGTTATGAAATAAAAGAATCTGGTGTGTTGTTGTTAGATATGGCAGAAATAACCTTAATAGTGTTATGAAATAAAAGAATCTGGTGTGTTGTTGTTAGTGATATGGCAGAAATAACCTTAATAGTGTTATGAAATAAAAGAATCTGGTGTGTTGTTGTTAGTGATATGGCAGAAATAACCTTAATAGTGTTATGAAATAAAAGAATCTGGTGTGTTGTTGTTAGTGATATGGCAGAAATAACCTTAATAGTGTTATGAAATAAAAGAATCTGGTGTGTTGTTGTTGTGATATGGCAGAAATAACCTTAATAGTGTTATGAAATAAAAGAATCTGTGTGTGTTGTTGTTGTTGTGATATGGCAGAAATAACCTTAATAGTGTTATGAAATAAAAGAATCTGGTGTGTTGTTGTTTGTGATATGGCAGAAATAACCTTAATAGTGTTATGAAATAAAAGAATCTGGTGTGTTGTTGTTTGTGATATGGCAGAAATAACCTTAATAGTGTTATGAAATAAAAGAATCTGGTGTGTTGTTGTTAGTGATATGGCAGAAATAACCTTAATAGTGTTATGAAATAAAAGAATCTGGTGTGTTGTTGTTGTTGTTAGTGATATGGCAGAAATAACCTTAATAGTGTTATGAAATAAAAGAATCTGGTGTGTTGTTGTTTGTGATATGGCAGAAATAACCTTAATAGTGTTATGAAATAAAAGAATCTGGTGTGTTGTTGTTAGTGATATGGCAGAAATAACCTTAATAGTGTTATGAAATAAAAGAATCTGGTGTGTTGTTGTTAGTGATATGGCAGAAATAACCTTAATAGTGTTATGAAATAAAAGAATCTGGTGTGTTGTTGTTAGTGATATGGCAGAAATAACCTTAATAGTGTTATGAAATAAAAGAATCTGGTGTGTTGTTGTTTGTGATATGGCAGAAATAACCTTAATAGTGTTATGAAATAAAAGAATCTGGTGTGTTGTTGTTAGTGATATGGCAGAAATAACCTTAATAGTGTTATGAAATAAAAGAATCTGGTGTGTTGTTGTTGTGATATGGCAGAAATAACCTTAATAGTGTTATGAAATAAAAGAATCTGGTGTGTTGTTGTTAGTGATATGGCAGAAATAACCTTAATAGTGTTATGAAATAAAAGAATCTGGTGTGTTGTTGTTAGTGATATGGCAGAAATAACCTTAATAGTGTTATGAAATAAAAGAATCTGGTGTGTTGTTGTTAGTGATATGGCAGAAATAACCTTAATAGTGTTATGAAATAAAAGAATCTGGTGTTGTTGTTGTTGTTAGTGATATGGCAGAAATAACCTTAATAGTGTTATGAAATAAAAGAATCTGGTGTGTTGTTGCTTGTGATATGGCAGAAATAACCTTAATAGTGTTATGAAATAAAAGAATCTGGTGTGTTGTTGTTAGTGATATGGCAGAAATAACCTTAATAGTGTTATGAAATAAAAGAATCTGGTGTGTTGTTGTTAGTGATATGGCAGAAATAACCTTAATAGTGTTATGAAATAAAAGAATCTGGTGTGTTGTTGTTAGTGATATGGCAGAAATAACCTTAATAGTGTTATGAAATAAAAGAATCTGGTGTGTTGTTGTTAGTGATATGGCAGAAATAACCTTAATAGTGTTATGAAATAAAAGAATCTGGTGTGTTGTTGTTAGTGATATGGCAGAAATAACCTTAATAGTGTTATGAAATAAAAGAATCTGGTGTGTTGTTGTTAGTGATATGGCAGAAATAACCTTAGTGTTATGAAATAAAATAATCTGTGTGTTGTTGTTAATATGGCAGAAATAACCTTAATAGTGTTATGAAATAAAATATGGCAGAATCTGTGTGTTGTTGTTGTGATATGGCAGAAATAACCTTAATAGTGTTATGAAATAAAAGAATCTGGTGTGTTGTTGTTAGTGATATGGCAGAAATAACCTTAATAGTGTTATGAAATAAAAGAATCTGGTGTGTTGTTGTTGTGATATGGCAGAAATAACCTTAATAGTGTTATGAAATAAAAGAATCTGGTGTGTTGTTGTTAGTGATATGGCAGAAATAACCTTAATAGTGTTATGAAATAAAAGAATCTGGTGTGTTGTTGTTTGTGATATGGCAGAAATAACCTTAATAGTGTTATGAAATAAAAGAATCTGGTGTGTTGTTGTTAGTGATATGGCAGAAATAACCTTAATAGTGTTATGAAATAAAAGAATCTGGTGTGTTGTTGTTAGTGATATGGCAGAAATAACCTTAATAGTGTTATGAAATAAAAGAATCTGGTGTGTTGTTGTTTGTGATATGGCAGAAATAACCTTAATAGTGTTATGAAATAAAAGAATCTGGTGTGTTGTTGTTGTTGTTTGTGATATGGCAGAAATAACCTTAATAGTGTTATGAAATAAATAAAAGAATCTGGTGTGTTGTTGTTGTGATATGGCAGAAATAACCTTAATAGTGTTATGAAATAAAAGAATCTGGTGTGTTGTTGTTTGTGATATGGCAGAAATAACCTTAATAGTGTTATGAAATAAAAGAATCTGGTGTGTTGTTGTTAGTGATATGGCAGAAATAACCTTAATAGTGTTATGAAATAAAAGAATCTGGTGTGTTGTTGTTGTTAGTGATATGGCAGAAATAACCTTAATAGTGTTATGAAATAAAAGAATCTGGTGTGTTGTTGTTGTGATATGGCAGAAATAACCTTAATAGTGTTATGAAATAAAAGAATCTGGTGTGTTGTTGTTGCTTGTGATATGGCAGAAATAACCTTAATAGTGTTATGAAATAAAAGAATCTGGTGTGTTGTTGTTAGTGATATGGCAGAAATAACCTTAATAGTGTATGAAATAAAAGAATCTGGTGTGTTGTTGTTTGTGATATGGCAGAAATAACCTTAATAGTGTTATGAAATAAAAGAATCTGGTGTGTTGTTGTTAGTGATATGGCAGAAATAACCTTAATAGTGTTATGAAATAAAAGAATCTGGTGTGTTGTTGTTAGTGATATGGCAGAAATAACCTTAATAGTGTTATGAAATAAAAGAATCTGGTGTGTTGTTGTTAGTGATATGGCAGAAATAACCTTAATAGTGTTATGAAATAAAAGAATCTGGTGTGTTGTTGTTAGTGATATGGCAGAAATAACCTTAATAGTGTTATGAAATAAAAGAATCTGGTGTGTTGTTGTTAGTGATATGGCAGAAATAACCTTAATAGTGTTATGAAATAAAAGAATCTGGTGTGTTGTTGCTTGTGATATGGCAGAAATAACCTTAATAGTGTTATGAAATAAAAGAATCTGGTGTGTTGTTGTTTGTGATATGGCAGAAATAACCTTAATAGTGTTATGAAATAAAAGAATCTGGTGTGTTGTTGTTTGTGATATGGCAGAAATAACCTTAATAGTGTTATGAAATAAAAGAATCTGGTGTGTTGTTGTTAGTGATATGGCAGAAATAACCTTAATAGTGTTATGAAATAAAAGAATCTGGTGTGTTGTTGTTAGTGATATGGCAGAAATAACCTTAATAGTGTTATGAAATAAAAGAATCTGGTGTGTTGTTGTTAGTGATATGGCAGAAATAACCTTAATAGTGTTATGAAATAAAAGAATCTGGTGTGTTGTTGTTAGTGATATGGCAGAAATAACCTTAATAGTGTTATGAAATAAAAGAATCTGGTGTGTTGTTGTTAGTGATATGGCAGAAATAACCTTAATAGTGTTATGAAATAAAAGAATCTGGTGTGTTGTTGTTGTGATATGGCAGAAATAACCTTAATAGTGTTATGAAATAAAAGAATCTGGTGTGTTGTTGTTGTGATATGGCAGAAATAACCTTAATAGTGTTATGAAATAAAAGAATCTGGTGTGTTGTTGTTGTGATATGGCAGAAATAACCTTAATAGTGTTATGAAATAAAAGAATCTGGTGTGTTGTTGTTAGTGATATGGCAGAAATAACCTTAATAGTGTTATGAAATAAAAGAATCTGGTGTGTTGTTGCTTGTGATATGGCAGAAATAACCTTAATAGTGTTATGAAATAAAAGAATCTGGTGTGTTGTTGTTAGTGATATGGCAGAAATAACCTTAATAGTGTTATGAAATAAAAGAATCTGGTGTGTTGTTGTTAGTGATATGGCAGAAATAACCTTAATAGTGTTATGAAATAAAAGAATCTGGTGTGTTGTTGTTAGTGATATGGCAGAAATAACCTTAATAGTGTTATGAAATAAAAGAATCTGGTGTGTTGTTGTTAGTGATATGGCAGAAATAACCTTAATAGTGTTATGAAATAAAAGAATCTGGTGTGTTGTTGTTAGTGATATGGCAGAAATAACCTTAATAGTGTTATGAAATAAAAGAATCTGGTGTGTTGTTGTTTGTGATATGGCAGAAATAACCTTAATAGTGTTATGAAATAAAAGAATCTGGTGTGTTGTTGGCTTGATATGGCAGAAATAACCTTAATAGTGTTATGAAATAAAAGAATCTGGTGTGTTGTTGTTGTGATATGGCAGAAATAACCTTAATAGTGTTATGAAATAAAAGAATCTGGTGTGTTGTTGTTAGTGATATGGCAGAAATAACCTTAATAGTGTTATGAAATAAAAGAATCTGGTGTGTTGTTGTTGTGTGATATGGCAGAAATAACCTTAATAGTGTTATGAAATAAAAGAATCTGGTGTGTTGTTGTTAGTGATATGGCAGAAATAACCTTAATAGTGTTATGAAATAAAAGAATCTGGTGTGTTGTTGCTTGTGACATGGCAGAAATAACCTTAATAGTGTTATGAAATAAAATAATCTGGTGTGTTGTTGCTTGTGATATGGCAGAAATAACCTTAATAGTGTTATGAAATAAAATAATCTGGTGTGTTGTTGTTAGTGATATGGCAGAAATAACCTTAATAGTGTTATGAAATAAAAGAATCTGGTGTGTTGTTGCTTGTGATATGGCAGAAATAACCTTAATAGTGTTATGAAATAAAAGAATCTGGTGTGTTGTTGTTAGTGATATGGCAGAAATAACCTTAATAGTGTTATGAAATAAAAGAATCTGGTGTGTTGTTGTTAGTGATATGGCAGAAATAACCTTAATAGTGTTATGAAATAAAAGAATCTGGTGTGTTGTTGTTAGTGATATGGCAGAAATAACCTTAATAGTGTTATGAAATAAAAGAATCTGGTGTGTTGTTGTTAGTGATATGGCAGAAATAACCTTAATAGTGTTATGAAATAAAAGAATCTGGTGTGTTGTTGTTAGTGATATGGCAGAAATAACCTTAATAGTGTTATGGAATGAAATAATCTGATATCTGGTGTGTTGTTGTTGTTGTGATATGGCAGAAATAACCTTAATAGTGTTATGAAATAAAAGAATCTGGTGTGTTGTTGTTAGTGATATGGCAGAAATAACCTTAATAGTGTTATGAAATAAAAGAATCTGGTGTGTTGTTGTTGTGATATGGCAGAAATAACCTTAATAGTGTTATGAAATAAAAGAATCTGGTGTGTTGTTGTTGTGATATGGCAGAAATAACCTTAATAGTGTTATGAAATAAAAGAATCTGGTGTGTTGTTGTTAGTGATATGGCAGAAATAACCTTAATAGTGTTATGAAATAAAAGAATCTGGTGTGTTGTTGTTAGTGATATGGCAGAAATAACCTTAATAGTGTTATGAAATAAAAGAATCTGGTGTGTTGTTGTTAGTGATATGGCAGAAATAACCTTAATAGTGTTATGAAATAAAAGAATCTGGTGTGTTGTTGTTAGTGATATGGCAGAAATAACCTTAATAGTGTTATGAAATAAAAGAATCTGGTGTGTTGTTGTTAATATGGCAGAAATAACCTTAATAGTGTTATGAAATAAAAGAATCTGTTGTTGTTGTTTGTGATATGGCAGAAATAACCTTAATAGTGTTATGAAATAAAAGAATCTGGTGTGTTGTTGTTAGTGATATGGCAGAAATAACCTTAATAGTGTTATGAAATAAAAGAATCTGGTGTGTTGTTGTTGTGATATGGCAGAAATAACCTTAATAGTGTTATGAAATAAAAGAATCTGGTGTGTTGTTGTTTGTGATATGGCAGAAATAACCTTAATAGTGTTATGAAATAAAAGAATCTGGTGTGTTGTTGTTAGTGATATGGCAGAAATAACCTTAATAGTGTTATGAAATAAAAGAATCTGGTGTGTTGTTGTTAGTGATATGGCAGAAATAACCTTAATAGTGTTATGAAATAAAAGAATCTGGTGTGTTGTTGTTTGTGATATGGCAGAAATAACCTTAATAGTGTTATGAAATAAAAGAATCTGGTGTGTTGTTGTTAGTGATATGGCAGAAATAACCTTAATAGTGTTATGAAATAAAAGAATCTGGTGTGTTGTTGTTGTGATATGGCAGAAATAACCTTAATAGTGTTATGAAATAAAAGAATCTGGTGTGTTGTTGTTAGTGATATGGCAGAAATAACCTTAATAGTGTTATGAAATAAAAGAATCTGGTGTGTTGTTGTTGTGATATGGCAGAAATAACCTTAATAGTGTTATGAAATAAAAGAATCTGGTGTGTTGTTGTTAGTGATATGGCAGAAATAACCTTAATAGTGTTATGAAATAAAAGAATCTGGTGTGTTGTTGTTAGTGATATGGCAGAAATAACCTTAATAGTGTTATGAAATAAAAGAATCTGGTGTGTTGTTGTTAGTGATATGGCAGAAATAACCTTAATAGTGTTATGAAATAAAAGAATCTGGTGTGTTGTTGTTAGTGATATGGCAGAAATAACCTTAATAGTGTTATGAAATAAAAGAATCTGGTGTGTTGTTGTTGTGATATGGCAGAAATAACCTTAATAGTGTTATGAAATAAAAGAATCTGGTGTGTTGTTGTTAGTGATATGGCAGAAATAACCTTATAGTGTTATGAAATAAAAGAATCTGGTGTGTTGTTGTTAGTGATATGGCAGAAATAACCTTAATAGTGTTATGAAATAAAAGAATCTGGTGTGTTGTTGTTAGTGATATGGCAGAAATAACCTTAATAGTGTTATGAAATAAAAGAATCTGGTGTGTTGTTGTTAGTGATATGGCAGAAATAACCTTAATAGTGTTATGAAATAAAAGAATCTGGTGTGTTGTTGTTAGTGATATGGCAGAAATAACCTTAATAGTGTTATGAAATAAAAGAATCTGGTGTGTTGTTGTTGTGTGATATGGCAGAAATAACCTTAATAGTGTTATGAAATAAAAGAATCTGGTGTGTTGTTGCTTGTGATATGGCAGAAATAACCTTAATAGTGTTATGAAATAAAAGAATCTGGTGTGTTGTTGTTAGTGATATGGCAGAAATAACCTTAATAGTGTTATGAAATAAAAGAATCTGGTGTGTTGTTGTTAGTGATATGGCAGAAATAACCTTAATAGTGTTATGAAATAAAAGAATCTGGTGTGTTGTTGTTTGTGATATGGCAGAAATAACCTTAATAGTGTTATGAAATAAAAGAATCTGGTGTGTTGTTGTTAGGCAGAAATAACCTTAATAGTGTTATGAAATAAAATAATCTGGTGTGTTGTTGTTAGTGATATGGCAGAAATAACCTTAATAGTGTTATGAAATAAAAGAATCTGGTGTGTTGTTGTTAGTGATATGGCAGAAATAACCTTAATAGTGTTATGAAATAAAAGAATCTGGTGTGTTGTTGCTAGTGATATGGCAGAAATAACCTTAATAGTGTTATGAAATAAAAGAATCTGGTGTGTTGTTGTTAGTGATATGGCAGAAATAACCTTAATAGTGTTATGAAATAAAAGAATCTGGTGTGTTGTTGTTAGTGATATGGCAGAAATAACCTTAATAGTGTTATGAAATAAAAGAATCTGGTGTGTTGTTGTTAGTGATATGGCAGAAATAACCTTAATAGTGTTATGAAATAAAAGAATCTGGTGTGTTGTTGTTGTGAGTGATATGGCAGAAATAACCTTAATAGTGTTATGAAATAAAAGAATCTGGTGTGTTGTTGTTAGTGATATGGCAGAAATAACCTTAATAGTGTTATGAAATAAAAGAATCTGGTGTGTTGTTGTTAGTGATATGGCAGAAATAACCTTAATAGTGTTATGAAATAAAAGAATCTGGTGTGTTGTTGTTTGTGATATGGCAGAAATAACCTTAATAGTGTTATGAAATAAAAGAATCTGGTGTGTTGTTGTTGTGATATGGCAGAAATAACCTTAATAGTGTTATGAAATAAAAGAATCTGGTGTGTTGTTGTTAGTGATATGGCAGAAATAACCTTAATAGTGTTATGAAATAAAAGAATCTGGTGTGTTGTTGTTGTGATATGGCAGAAATAACCTTAATAGTGTTATGAAATAAAAATCTGGTGTGTTGTTGTTAGTGATATGGCAGAAATAACCTTAATAGTGTTATGAAATAAAAGAATCTGGTGTGTTGTTGTTGCTAGTGATATGGCAGAAATAACCTTAATAGTGTTATGAAATAAAAGAATCTGGTGTGTTGTTGTTAGTGATATGGCAGAAATAACCTTAATAGTGTTATGAAATAAAAGATATGGCAGAAATAACCTTAGTGTTATGAAATAAAAGAATCTGTAACCTTAATAGTGTTATGAAATAAAAGAATCTGGTGTGTTGTTGTTGTGATATGGCAGAAATAACCTTAATAGTGTTATGAAATAAAAGAATCTGGTGTGTTGTTGTTGTGTGATATGGCAGAAATAACCTTAATAGTGTTATGAAATAAAAGAATCTGGTGTGTTGTTGTTAGTGATATGGCAGAAATAACCTTAATAGTGTTATGAAATAAAAGAATCTGGTGTGTTGTTGTTAGTGATATGGCAGAAATAACCTTAATAGTGTTATGAAATAAAAGAATCTGGTGTGTTGTTGTTAGTGATATGGCAGAAATAACCTTAATAGTGTTATGAAATAAAAGAATCTGGTGTGTTGTTGTTGTGATATGGCAGAAATAACCTTAATAGTGTTATGAAATAAAAGAATCTGGTGTGTTGTTGTTAGTGATATGGCAGAAATAACCTTAATAGTGTTATGAAATAAAAGAATCTGGTGTGTTGTTGTTAGTGATATGGCAGAAATAACCTTAATAGTGTTATGAAATAAAAGAATCTGGTGTGTTGTTGTTTGTGATATGGCAGAAATAACCTTAATAGTGTTATGAAATAAAAGAATCTGGTGTGTTGTTGTTAGTGATATGGCAGAAATAACCTTAATAGTGTTATGAAATAAAAGAATCTGGTGTGTTGTTGTTAGTGATATGGCAGAAATAACCTTAATAGTGTTATGAAATAAAAGAATCTGGTGTGTTGTTGTTAGTGATATGGCAGAAATAACCTTAATAGTGTTATGAAATAAAAGAATCTGGTGTGTTGTTGTTAGTGATATGGCAGAAATAACCTTAATAGTGTTATGAAATAAAAGAATCTGGTGTGTTGTTGTTAGTGATATGGCAGAAATAACCTTAATAGTGTTATGAAATAAAAGAATCTGGTGTGTTGTTGTTAGTGATATGGCAGAAATAACCTTAATAGTGTTATGAAATAAAAGAATCTGGTGTGTTGTTGTTAGTGATATGGCAGAAATAACCTTAATAGTGTTATGAAATAAAAGAATCTGGTGTGTTGTTGTTAGTGATATGGCAGAAATAACCTTAATAGTGTTATGAAATAAAAGAATCTGGTGTGTTGTTGTTAGTGATATGGCAGAAATAACCTTAATAGTGTTATGAAATAAAAGAATCTGGTGTGTTGTTGTTAGTGATATGGCAGAAATAACCTTAATAGTGTTATGAAATAAAAGAATCTGGTGTGTTGTTGCTTGTGATATGGCAGAAATAACCTTAATAGTGTTATGAAATAAAAGAATCTGGTGTGTTGTTGTTGTTGTTGTTATGATATGGCAGAAATAACCTTAATAGTGTTATGAAATAAAAGAATCTGGTGTGTTGTTGTTTATGTGATATGGCAGAAATAACCTTAATAGTGTTATGAAATAAAAGAATCTGGTGTGTTGTTGTTTGTGATATGGCAGAAATAACCTTAATAGTGTTATGAAATAAAAGAATCTGGTGTGTTGTTGTTAGTGATATGGCAGAAATAACCTTAATAGTGTTATGAAATAAAAGAATCTGGTGTGTTGTTGTTAGTGATATGGCAGAAATAACCTTAATAGTGTTATGAAATAAAAGAATCTGGTGTGTTGTTGTTAGTGATATGGCAGAAATAACCTTAATAGTGTTATGAAATAAAAGAATCTGGTGTGTTGTTGTTAGTGATATGGCAGAAATAACCTTAATAGTGTTATGAAATAAAAGAATCTGGTGTGTTGTTGTTGTGATATGGCAGAAATAACCTTAATAGTGTTATGAAATAAAAGAATCTGGTGTGTTGTTGTTAGTGATATGGCAGAAATAACCTTAATAGTGTTATGAAATAAAAGAATCTGGTGTGTTGTTGTTAGTGATATGGCAGAAATAACCTTAATAGTGTTATGAAATAAAAGAATCTGGTGTGTTGTTGTTGTGATATGGCAGAAATAACCTTAATAGTGTTATGAAATAAAAGAATCTGGTGTGTTGTTGTTAGTGATATGGCAGAAATAACCTTAATAGTGTTATGAAATAAAAGAATCTGGTGTGTTGTTGTTGTGATATGGCAGAAATAACCTTAATAGTGTTATGAAATAAAAGAATCTGGTGTGTTGTTGTTAGTGATATGGCAGAAATAACCTTAATAGTGTTATGAAATAAAAGAATCTGGTGTGTTGTTGTTAGTGATATGGCAGAAATAACCTTAATAGTGTTATGAAATAAAAGAATCTGGTGTGTTGTTGTTAGTGATATGGCAGAAATAACCTTAATAGTGTTATGAAATAAAAGAATCTGGTGTGTTGTTGTTAGTGATATGGCAGAAATAACCTTAATAGTGTTATGAAATAAAAGAATCTGGTGTGTTGTTGTTAGTGATATGGCAGAAATAACCTTAATAGTGTTATGAAATAAAAGAATCTGGTGTGTTGTTGTTGTGATATGGCAGAAATAACCTTAATAGTGTTATGAAATAAAAGAATCTGGTGTGTTGTTGTTGTGATATGGCAGAAATAACCTTAATAGTGTTATGAAATAAAAGAATCTGGTGTGTTGTTGTTAGTGATATGGCAGAAATAACCTTAATAGTGTTATGAAATAAAAGAATCTGGTGTGTTGTTGTTAGTGATATGGCAGAAATAACCTTAATAGTGTTATGAAATAAAAGAATCTGGTGTGTTGTTGTTAGTGATATGGCAGAAATAACCTTAATAGTGTTATGAAATAAAAGAATCTGGTGTGTTGTTGTTAGTGATATGGCAGAAATAACCTTAATAGTGTTATGAAATAAAAGAATCTGGTGTGTTGTTGTTTGTGATATGGCAGAAATAACCTTAATAGTGTTATGAAATAAAAGAATCTGGTGTGTTGTTGTTAGTGATATGGCAGAAATAACCTTAATAGTGTTATGAAATAAAAGAATCTGGTGTGTTGTTGTTAGTGATATGGCAGAAATAACCTTAATAGTGTTATGAAATAAAAGAATCTGGTGTGTTGTTGTTAGTGATATGGCAGAAATAACCTTAATAGTGTTATGAAATAAAAGAATCTGGTGTGTTGTTGTTAGTGATATGGCAGAAATAACCTTAATAGTGTTATGAAATAAAAGAATCTGGTGTGTTGTTGTTAGTGATATGGCAGAAATAACCTTAATAGTGTTATGAAATAAAAGAATCTGGTGTGTTGTTGTTAGTGATATGGCAGAAATAACCTTAATAGTGTTATGAAATAAAAGAATCTGGTGTGTTGTTGTTTGTGATATGGCAGAAATAACCTTAATAGTGTTATGAAATAAAAGAATCTGGTGTGTTGTTGTTAGTGATATGGCAGAAATAACCTTAATAGTGTTATGAAATAAAAGAATCTGGTGTGTTGTTGTTAGTGATATGGCAGAAATAACCTTAATAGTGTTATGAAATAAAAGAATCTGGTGTGTTGTTGTTGTGATATGGCAGAAATAACCTTAATAGTGTTATGAAATAAAAGAATCTGGTGTGTTGTTGTTAGTGATATGGCAGAAATAACCTTAATAGTGTTATGAAATAAAAGAATCTGGTGTGTTGTTGTTAGTGATATGGCAGAAATAACCTTAATAGTGTTATGAAATAAAAGAATCTGGTGTGTTGTTGTTTGTGATATGGCAGAAATAACCTTAATAGTGTTATGAAATAAAAGAATCTGGTGTGTTGTTGTTAGTGATATGGCAGAAATAACCTTAATAGTGTTATGAAATAAAAGAATCTGGTGTGTTGTTGTTGTGATATGGCAGAAATAACCTTAATAGTGTTATGAAATAAAAGAATCTGGTGTGTTGTTGTTAGTGATATGGCAGAAATAACCTTAATAGTGTTATGAAATAAAAGAATCTGGTGTGTTGTTGTTAGTGATATGGCAGAAATAACCTTAATAGTGTTATGAAATAAAAGAATCTGGTGTGTTGTTGTTGTGATATGGCAGAAATAACCTTAATAGTGTTATGAAATAAAAGAATCTGGTGTGTTGTTGTTAGTGATATGGCAGAAATAACCTTAATAGTGTTATGAAATAAAAGAATCTGGTGTGTTGTTGTTAGTGATATGGCAGAAATAACCTTAATAGTGTTATGAAATCTGGTGTGTTGTTGTTAGTGATATGGCAGAAATAACCTTAATAGTGTTATGAAATAAAAGAATCTGGTGTGTTGTTGTTAGTGATATGGCAGAAATAACCTTAATAGTGTTATGAAATAAAAGAATCTGGTGTGTTGTTGTTGTGATATGGCAGAAATAACCTTAATAGTGTTATGAAATAAAAGAATCTGGTGTGTTGTTGTTAGTGATATGGCAGAAATAACCTGGCAGAAATAACCTAACCTAATAGTGTTATGAAATAAAAGAATCTGGTGTGTTGTTGTTAGTGATATGGCAGAAATAACCTTAATAGTGTTATGAAATAAAAGAATCTGGTGTGTTGTTGTTGTGATAGTGATATGGCAGAAATAACCTTAATAGTGTTATGAAATAAAAGAATCTGGTGTGTTGTTGTTAGTGATATGGCAGAAATAACCTTAATAGTGTTATGAAATAAAAGAATCTGGTGTGTTGTTGTTAGTGATATGGCAGAAATAACCTTAATAGTGTTATGAAATAAAAGAATCTGGTGTGTTGTTGTTAGTGATATGGCAGAAATAACCTTAATAGTGTTATGAAATAAAATGAAATAAAAGAATCTGGTGTGTTGTTGTTAGTGATATGGCAGAAATAACCTTAATAGTGTTATGAAATAAAAGAATCTGGTGTGTTGTTGTTAGTGATATGGCAGAAATAACCTTAATAGTGTTATGAAATAAAAGAATCTGGTGTGTTGTTGTTGTGATATGGCAGAAATAACCTTAATAGTGTTATGAAATAAAAGAATCTGGTGTGTTGTTGTTAGTGATATGGCAGAAATAACCTTAATAGTGTTATGAAATAAAAGAATCTGGTGTGTTGTTGTTAGTGATATGGCAGAAATAACCTTAATAGTGTTATGAAATAAAAGAATCTGGTGTGTTGTTGTTAGTGATATGGCAGAAATAACCTTAATAGTGTTATGAAATAAAAGAATCTGGTGTGTTGTTGCTTGTGATATGGCAGAAATAACCTTAATAGTGTTATGAAATAAAAGAATCTGGTGTGTTGTTGTTTGTGATATGGCAGAAATAACCTTAATAGTGTTATGAAATAAAAGAATCTGGTGTGTTGTTGTTTGTGATATGGCAGAAATAACCTTAATAGTGTTATGAAATAAAAGAATCTGGTGTGTTGTTGTTGTGATATGGCAGAAATAACCTTAATAGTGTTATGAAATAAAAGAATCTGGTGTGTTGTTGCTTGTGATATGGCAGAAATAACCTTAATAGTGTTATGAAATAAAAGAATCTGGTGTGTTGTTGTTAGTGATATGGCAGAAATAACCTTAATAGTGTTATGAAATAAAAGAATCTGGTGTGTTGTTGTTAGTGATATGGCAGAAATAACCTTAATAGTGTTATGAAATAAAAGAATCTGGTGTGTTGTTGTTAGTGATATGGCAGAAATAACCTTAATAGTGTTATGAAATAAAAGAATCTGGTGTGTTGTTGTTAGTGATATGGCAGAAATAACCTTAATAGTGTTATGAAATAAAATAATCTGGTGTGTTGTTGTTTGTGATATGGCAGAAATAACCTTAATAGTGTTATGAAATAAAAGAATCTGGTGTGTTGTTGTTGTGATATGGCAGAAATAACCTTAATAGTGTTATGAAATAAAATAGTGTTAAAATCTGGAATCTGGTGTGTTGTTGTTAGTGATATGGCAGAAATAACCTTAATAGTGTTATGAAATAAAAGAATCTGGTGTGTTGTTGTTGTGATATGGCAGAAATAACCTTAATAGTGTTATGAAATAAAAGAATCTGGTGTGTTGTTGTTGTGTGATATGGCAGAAATAACCTTAATAGTGTTATGAAATAAAAGAATCTGGTGTGTTGTTGTTGTGATATGGCAGAAATAACCTTAATAGTGTTATGAAATAAAAGAATCTGGTGTGTTGTTGTTAGTGATATGGCAGAAATTTAATAGTGATATGGCAGAAATAACCTTAATAGTGTTATGAAATAAAAGAATCTGGTGTGTTGTTGTTAGTGATATGGCAGAAATAACCTTAATAGTGTTATGAAATAAAAGAATCTGGTGTGTTGTTGTTAGTGATATGGCAGAAATAACCTTAATAGTGTTATGAAATAAAAGAATCTGGTGTGTTGTTGTTGTGATATGGCAGAAATAACCTTAATAGTGTGATATGGCAGAAATAACCTTAATAGTGTTATGAAATAAAAGAATCTGGTGTGTTGTTGTTTGTGATATGGCAGAAATAACCTTAATAGTGTTATGAAATAAAAGAATCTGTGTGTTGTTGTTGTTGTGATATGGCAGAAATAACCTTAATAGTGTTATGAAATAAAAGAATCTGGTGTGTTGTTGTTAGTGATATGGCAGAAATAACCTTAATAGTGTTATGAAATAAAAGAATCTGGTGTGTTGTTGTTAGTGATATGGCAGAAATAACCTTAATAGTGTTATGAAATAAAAGAATCTGGTGTGTTGTTGTTAGTGATATGGCAGAAATAACCTTAATAGTGTTATGAAATAAAAGAATCTGGTGTGTTGTTGTTAGTGATATGGCAGAAATAACCTTAATAGTGTTATGAAATAAAAGAATCTGGTGTGTTGTTGTTAGTGATATGGCAGAAATAACCTTAATAGTGTTATGAAATAAAAGAATCTGGTGTGTTGTTGTTAGTGATATGGCAGAAATAACCTTAATAGTGTTATGAAATAAAAGAATCTGGTGTGTTGTTGTTGTGATATGGCAGAAATAACCTTAATAGTGTTATGAAATAAAAGAATCTGGTGTGTTGTTGTTAGTGATATGGCAGAAATAACCTTAATAGTGTTATGAAATAAAAGAATCTGGTGTGTTGTTGTTTGTGATATGGCAGAAATAACCTTAATAGTGTTATGAAATAAAAGAATCTGGTGTGTTGTTGTTAGTGATATGGCAGAAATAACCTTAATAGTGTTATGAAATAAAAGAATCTGGTGTGTTGTTGTTGTGATATGGCAGAAATAACCTTAATAGTGTTATGAAATAAAAGAATCTGGTGTGTTGTTGTTGTGATATGGCAGAAATAACCTTAATAGTGTTATGAAATAAAAGAATCTGGTGTGTTGTTGTTAGTGATATGGCAGAAATAACCTTAATAGTGTTATGAAATAAAAGAATCTGGTGTGTTGTTGTTAGTGATATGGCAGAAATAACCTTAATAGTGTTATGAAATAAAAGAATCTGGTGTGTTGTTGTTAGTGATATGGCAGAAATAACCTTAATAGTGTTATGAAATAAAAGAATCTGGTGTGTTGTTGTTTGTGATATGGCAGAAATAACCTTAATAGTGTTATGAAATAAAAGAATCTGGTGTGTTGTTGTTGTGATATGGCAGAAATAACCTTAATAGTGTTATGAAATAAAAGAATCTGGTGTGTTGTTGCTTGTGATATGGCAGAAATAACCTTAATAGTGTTATGAAATAAAAGAATCTGGTGTGTTGTTGTTGTGATATGGCAGAAATAACCTTAATAGTGTTATGAAATAAAAGAATCTGGTGTGTTGTTGTTAGTGATATGGCAGAAATAACCTTAATAGTGTTATGAAATAAAAGAATCTGGTGTGTTGTTGTTGTGTGATATGGCAGAAATAACCTTAATAGTGTTATGAAATAAAAGAATCTGGTGTGTTGTTGTTAGTGATATGGCAGAAATAACCTTAATAGTGTTATGAAATAAAAGAATCTGGTGTGTTGTTGTTAGTGATATGGCAGAAATAACCTTAATAGTGTTATGAAATAAAAGAATCTGGTGTGTTGTTGTTAGTGATATGGCAGAAATAACCTTAATAGTGTTATGAAATAAAAGAATCTGGTGTGTTGTTGTTGTGATATGGCAGAAATAACCTTAATAGTGTTATGAAATAAAAGAATCTGGTGTGTTGTTGTTTGTGATATGGCAGAAATAACCTTAATAGTGTTATGAAATAAAAGAATCTGGTGTGTTGTTGTTAGTGATATGGCAGAAATAACCTTAATAGTGTTATGAAATAAAAGAATCTGGTGTGTTGTTGTTAGTGATATGGCAGAAATAACCTTAATAGTGTTATGAAATAAAAGAATCTGGTGTGTTGTTGTTGTGATATGGCAGAAATAACCTTAATAGTGTTATGAAATAAAAGAATCTGGTGTGTTGTTGTTGTGTGATATGGCAGAAATAACCTTAATAGTGTTATGAAATAAAAGAATCTGGTGTGTTGTTGTTAGTAACCTTAATAGTGTTATGAAATAAAAGTGATATGGCAGAAATAACCTTAATAGTGTTATGAAATAAAAATAACCTAACTGGTGTGTTGTTGTTTATGTGATATGGCAGAAATAACCTTAATAGAATCTGGTGTGTTGTTGTTAGTGATATGGCAGAAATAACCTTAATAGTGTTATGAAATAAAAGAATCTGGTGTGTTGTTGTTAGTGATATGGCAGAAATAACCTTAATAGTGTTATGAAATAAAAGAATCTGGTGTGTTGTTGTTAGTGATATGGCAGAAATAACCTTAATAGTGTTATGAAATAAAAGAATCTGGTGTGTTGTTGTTTGTGATATGGCAGAAATAACCTTAATAGTGTTATGAAATAAAAGAATCTGGTGTGTTGTTGTTAGTGATATGGCAGAAATAACCTTAATAGTGTTATGAAATAAAAGAATCTGGTGTGTTGTTGTTAGTGATATGGCAGAAATAACCTTAATAGTGTTATGAAATAAAAGAATCTGGTGTGTTGTTGTTAGTGATATGGCAGAAATAACCTTAATAGTGTTATGAAATAAAAGAATCTGGTGTGTTGTTGTTGTTTGTGATATGGCAGAAATAACCTTAATAGTGTTATGAAATAAAAGAATCTGGTGTGTTGTTGTTTGTGATATGGCAGAAATAACCTTAATAGTGTTATGAAATAAAAGAATCTGGTGTGTTGTTGTTAGTGATATGGCAGAAATAACCTTAATAGTGTTATGAAATAAAAGAATCTGGTGTGTTGTTGTTAGTGATATGGCAGAAATAACCTTAATAGTGTTATGAAATAAAAGAATCTGGTGTGTTGTTGTTAGTGATATGGCAGAAATAACCTTAATAGTGTTATGAAATAAAAGAATCTGGTGTGTTGTTGTTGTGATATGGCAGAAATAACCTTAATAGTGTTATGAAATAAAAGAATCTGGTGTGTTGTTGTTAGTGATATGGCAGAAATAACCTTAATAGTGTTATGAAATAAAAGAATCTGGTGTGTTGTTGTTAGTGATATGGCAGAAATAACCTTAATAGTGTTATGAAATAAAAGAATCTGGTGTGTTGTTGTTTGTGATATGGCAGAAATAACCTTAATAGTGTTATGAAATAAAAGAATCTGGTGTGTTGTTGTTAGTGATATGGCAGAAATAACCTTAATAGTGTTATGAAATAAAAGAATCTGGTGTGTTGTTGTTAGTGATATGGCAGAAATAACCTTAATAGTGTTATGAAATAAAAGAATCTGGTGTGTTGTTGTTAGTGATATGGCAGAAATAACCTTAATAGTGTTATGAAATAAAAGAATCTGGTGTGTTGTTGTTAGTGATATGTGTGTTATGAAATAAAAGAATCTGGTGTGTTGTTGTTAGTGATATGGCAGAAATAACCTTAATAGTGTTATGAAATAAAAGAATCTGGTGTGTTGTTGTTGTTGTTAGTGATATGGCAGAAATAACCTTAATAGTGTTATGAAATAAAAGAATCTGGTGTGTTGTTGTTAGTGATATGGCAGAAATAACCTTAATAGTGTTATGAAATAAAAGAATCTGGTGTGTTGTTGTTGTGATATGATATGTGTTAAAATAACCTTAATAGTGTTATGAAATAAAATAGTGTTATGAAATAAAAGAATCTGGTGTGTTGTTGTTAGTGATATGGCAGAAATAACCTTAATAGTGTTATGAAATAAAAGAATCTGGTGTGTTGTTGTTAGTGATATGGCAGAAATAACCTTAATAGTGTTATGAAATAAAAGAATCTGGTGTGTTGTTGTTGTGATATGGCAGAAATAACCTTAATAGTGTTATGAAATAAAAGAATCTGGTGTGTTGTTGTTGTTGTGTGATATGGCAGAAATAACCTTAATAGTGTTATGAAATAAAAGAATCTGGTGTGTTGTTGTTAGTGATATGGCAGAAATAACCTTAATAGTGTTATGAAATAAAAGAATCTGGTGTGTTGTTGTTGTGATATGGCAGAAATAACCTTAATAGTGTTATGAAATAAAAGAATCTGGTGTGTTGTTGTTGTGTGATATGGCAGAAATAACCTTAATAGTGTTATGAAATAAAAGAATCTGGTGTGTTGTTGTTTGTGATATGGCAGAAATAACCTTAATAGTGTTATGAAATAAAAGAATCTGGTGTGTTGTTGTTAGTGATATGGCAGAAATAACCTTAATAGTGTTATGAAATAAAAGAATCTGGTGTGTTGTTGTTAGTGATATGGCAGAAATAACCTTAATAGTGTTATGAAATAAAAGAATCTGGTGTGTTGTTGTTAGTGATATGGCAGAAATAACCTTAATAGTGTTATGAAATAAAAGAATCTGGTGTGTTGTTGTTAGTGATATGGCAGAAATAACCTTAATAGTGTTATGAAATAAAAGAATCTGGTGTGTTGTTGTTAGTGATATGGCAGAAATAACCTTAATAGTGTTATGAAATAAAAGAATCTGGTGTGTTGTTGTTAGTGATATGGCAGAAATAACCTTAATAGTGTTATGAAATAAAAGAATCTGGTGTGTTGTTGTTGTGATATGGCAGAAATAACCTTAATAGTGTTATGAAATAAAAGAATCTGGTGTGTTGTTGTTTGTGATATGGCAGAAATAACCTTAATAGTGTTATGAAATAAAAGAATCTGGTGTGTTGTTGCTTGTGATATGGCAGAAATAACCTTAATAGTGTTATGAAATAAAAGAATCTGGTGTGTTGTTGTTAGTGATATGGCAGAAATAACCTTAATAGTGTTATGAAATAAAAGAATCTGGTGTGTTGTTGTTTGTGATATGGCAGAAATAACCTTAATAGTGTTATGAAATAAAAGAATCTGGTGTGTTGTTGTTAGTGATATGGCAGAAATAACCTTAATAGTGTTATGAAAGAAATAACCTTAAAATGAATCTGGTGTGTTGTTGTTAGTGATATGGCAGAAATAACCTTAATAGTGTTATGAAATAAAAGAATCTGGTGTGTTGTTGTTAGTGATATGGCAGAAATAACCTTAATAGTGTTATGAAATAAAAGAATCTGGTGTGTTGTTGTTAGTGATATGGCAGAAATAACCTTAATAGTGTTATGAAATAAAAGAATCTGGTGTGTTGTTGTTTGTGATATGGCAGAAATAACCTTAATAGTGTTATGAAATAAAAGAATCTGGTGTGTTGTTGTTTGTGATATGGCAGAAATAACCTTAATAGTGTTATGAAATAAAAGAATCTGGTGTGTTGTTGTTAGTGATATGGCAGAAATAACCTTAATAGTGTTATGAAATAAAAGAATCTGGTGTGTTGTTGTTAGTGATATGGCAGAAATAACCTTAATAGTGTTATGAAATAAAAGAATCTGGTGTGTTGTTGTTAGTGATATGGCAGAAATAACCTTAATAGTGTTATGAAATAAAAGAATCTGGTGTGTTGTTGTTGTGATATGGCAGAAATAACCTTAATAGTGTTATGAAATAAAAGAATCTGGTGTGTTGTTGTTGTGTGATATGGCAGAAATAACCTTAATAGTGTTATGAAATAAAAGAATCTGGTGTGTTGTTGTTGTTGTTTGTGATATGGCAGAAATAACCTTAATAGTGTTATGAAATAAAAGAATCTGGTGTGTTGTTGTTTGTGATATGGCAGAAATAACCTTAATAGTGTTATGAAATAAAAGAATCTGGTGTGTTGTTGTTAGTGATATGGCAGAAATAACCTTAATAGTGTTATGAAATAAAAGAATCTGTGTGTTGTTGTTGTGATATGGCAGAAATAACCTTAATAGTGTTATGAAATAAAAGAATCTGGTGTGTTGTTGTTAGTGATATGGCAGAAATAACCTTAATAGTGTTATGAAATAAAAGAATCTGGTGTGTTGTTGTTAGTGATATGGCAGAAATAACCTTAATAGTGTTATGAAATAAAAGAATCTGGTGTGTTGTTGTTAGTGATATGGCAGAAATAACCTTAATAGTGTTATGAAATAAAAGAATCTGGTGTGTTGTTGTTGTGATATGGCAGAAATAACCTTAATAGTGTTATGAAATAAAAGAATCTGGTGTGTTGTTGTTAGTGATATGGCAGAAATAACCTTAATAGTGTTATGAAATAAAAGAATCTGGTGTGTTGTTGTTTATGTGATGAAATAAAGAATCTGGTGTGTTGTTGCTTGTGATATGGCAGAAATAACCTTAATAGTGTTATGAAATAAAAGAATCTGGTGTGTTGTTGGTTGTGATATGGCAGAAATAACCTTAATAGTGTTATGAAATAAAAGAATCTGGTGTGTTGTTGTTAGTGATATGGCAGAAATAACCTTAATAGTGTTATGAAATAAAAGAATCTGGTGTGTTGTTGTTAGTGATATGGCAGAAATAACCTTAATAGTGTTATGAAATAAAAGAATCTGGTGTGTTGTTGTTAGTGATATGGCAGAAATAACCTTAATAGTGTTATGAAATAAAAGAATCTGGTGTGTTGTTGCTTGTGATATGGCAGAAATAACCTTAATAGTGTTATGAAATAAAAGAATCTGGTGTGTTGTTGTTGTGATATGGCAGAAATAACCTTAATAGTGTTATGAAATAAAAGAATCTGGTGTGTTGTTGTTAGTGATATGGCAGAAATAACCTTAATAGTGTTATGAAATAAAAGAATCTGGTGTGTTGTTGTTAGTGATATGGCAGAAATAACCTTAATAGTGTTATGAAATAAAAGAATCTGGTGTGTTGTTGTTGTGATATGTGATATGGCAGAAATAACCTTAATAGTGTTATGAAATAAAAGAATCTGGTGTGTTGTTGTTGTGTGATATGGCAGAAATAACCTTAATAGTGTTATGAAATAAAAGAATCTGGTGTGTTGTTGTTGTGATATGGCAGAAATAACCTTAATAGTGTTATGAAATAAAAGAATCTGGTGTGTTGTTGTTTGAATAGTAACCTTAATAGTGTTATGAAATAAAAGAATCTGGTGTGTTGTTGTTAGTGATATGGCAGAAATAACCTTAATAGTGTTATGAAATAAAAGAATCTGGTGTGTTGTTGTTAGTGATATGGCAGAAATAACCTTAATAGTGTTATGAAATAAAAGAATCTGGTGTGTTGTTGTTGTTGTGATATGGCAGAAATAACCTTAATAGTGTTATGAAATAAAAGAATCTGGTGTGTTGTTGTTAGTGATATGGCAGAAATAACCTTAATAGTGTTATGAAATAAAAGAATCTGGTGTGTTGTTGTTAGTGATATGGCAGAAATAACCTTAATAGTGTTATGAAATAAAAGAATCTGGTGTGTTGTTGTTAGTGATATGGCAGAAATAACCTTAATAGTGTTATGAAATAAAAGAATTAATAGTGTTATGAAATAAAAGAATCTGGTGTGTTGTTGTTAGTGATATGGCAGAAATAACCTTAATAGTGTTATGAAATAAAAGAATCTGGTGTGTTGTTGTTAGTGATATGGCAGAAATAACCTTAATAGTGTTATGAAATAAAAGAATCTGGTGTGTTGTTGTTAGTGATATGGCAGAAATAACCTTAATAGTGTTATGAAATAAAAGAATCTGGTGTGTTGTTGTTAGTGATATGGCAGAAATAACCTTAATAGTGTTATGAAATAAAAGAATCTGGTGTGTTGTTGATTGTGATATGGCAGAAATAACCTTAATAGTGTTATGAAATAAAAGAATCTGGTGTGTTGTTGCTTGTGATATGGCAGAAATAACCTTAATAGTGTTATGAAATAAAAGAATCTGGTGTGTTGTTGTTGTGTGATATGGCAGAAATAACCTTAATAGTGTTATGAAATAAAAGAATCTGGTGTGTTGTTGTTTGTGATATGGCAGAAATAACCTTAATAGTGTTATGAAATAAAAGAATCTGGTGTGTTGTTGTTAGTGATATGGCAGAAATAACCTTAATAGTGTTATGAAATAAAAATCTGGTGTGTTGTTGTTTGTGATATGGCAGAAATAACTGTGTTATGAAATGTGTTGTTGTTGTTGTGATATGGCAGAAATAACCTTAATAGTGTTATGAAATAAAAGAATCTGGTGTGTTGTTGTTAGTGATATGGCAGAAATAACCTTAATAGTGTTATGAAATAAAAGAATCTGGTGTGTTGTTGTTAGTGATATGGCAGAAATAACCTTAATAGTGTTATGAAATAAAAGAATCTGGTGTGTTGTTGTTGTGATATGGCAGAAATAACCTTAATAGTGTTATGAAATAAAAGAATCTGGTGTGTTGTTGTTTTATGTGATATGGCAGAAATAACCTTAATAGTGTTATGAAATAAAAGAATCTGGTGTGTTGTTGTTGTGATATGGCAGAAATAACCTTAATAGTGTTATGAAATAAAAGAATCTGGTGTGTTGTTGTTAGTGATATGGCAGAAATAACCTTAATAGTGTTATGAAATAAAAGAATCTGGTGTGTTGTTGTTGGTGTGTGATATGGCAGAAATAACCTTAATAGTGTTATGAAATAAAAGAATCTGGTGTGTTGTTGTTAGTGATATGGCAGAAATAACCTTAATAGTGTTATGAAATAAAAGAATCTGGTGTGTTGTTGTTAGTGATATGGCAGAAATAACCTTAATAGTGTTATGAAATAAAAGAATCTGGTGTGTTGTTGTTAGTGATATGGCAGAAATAACCTTAATAGTGTTATGAAATAAAAGAATCTGGTGTGTTGTTGTTAGTGATATGGCAGAAATAACCTTAATAGTGTTATGAAATAAAAGAATCTGGTGTGTTGTTGTTAGTGATATGGCAGAAATAACCTTAATAGTGTTATGAAATAAAAGAATCTGGTGTGTTGTTGTTAGTGATATGGCAGAAATAACCTTAATAGTGTTATGAAATAAAAGAATCTGGTGTGTTGTTGTTAGTGATATGGCAGAAATAACCTTAATAGTGTTATGAAATAAAAGAATCTGGTGTGTTGTTGTTAGTGATATGGCAGAAATAACCTTAATAGTGTTATGAAATAAAAGAATCTGGTGTGTTGTTGTTAGTGATATGGCAGAAATAACCTTAATAGTGTTATGAAATAAAAGAATCTGGTGTGTTGTTGTTGTGATATGGCAGAAATAACCTTAATAGTGTTATGAAATAAAAGAATCTGGTGTGTTGTTGTTAGTGATATGGCAGAAATAACCTTAATAGTGTTATGAAATAAAAGAATCTGGTGTGTTGTTGTTGTTAGTGATATGGCAGAAATAACCTTAATAGTGTTATGAAATAAAAGAATCTGGTGTGTTGTTGTTAGTGATATGGCAGAAATAACCTTAATAGTGTTATGAAATAAAAGAATCTGGTGTGTTGTTGTTAGTGATATGGCAGAAATAACCTTAATAGTGTTATGAAATAAAAGAATCTGGTGTGTTGTTGTTAGTGATATGGCAGAAATAACCTTAATAGTGTTATGAAATAAAAGAATCTGGTGTGTTGTTGCTTGTGATATGGCAGAAATAACCTTAATAGTGTTATGAAATAAAAGAATCTGGTGTGTTGTTGTTGTGATATGGCAGAAATAACCTTAATAGTGTTATGAAATAAAAGAATCTGGTGTGTTGTTGTTAGTGATATGGCAGAAATAACCTTAATAGTGTTATGAAATAAAAGAATCTGGTGTGTTGTTGTTAGTGATATGGCAGAAATAACCTTAATAGTGTTATGAAATAAAAGAATCTGGTGTGTTGTTGTTAGTGATATGGCAGAAATAACCTTAATAGTGTTATGAAATAAAAGAATCTGGTGTGTTGTTGTTAGTGATATGGCAGAAATAACCTTAATAGTGTTATGAAATAAAAGAATCTGGTGTGTTGTTGTTAGTGATATGGCAGAAATAACCTTAATAGTGTTATGAAATAAAAGAATCTGGTGTGTTGTTGTTAGTGATATGGCAGAAATAACCTTAATAGTGTTATGAAATAAAAGAATCTGGTGTGTTGTTGTTAGTGATATGGCAGAAATAACCTTAATAGTGTTATGAAATAAAAGAAGAAATAACCTTAATAGTGTTATGAAATAAAAATGTCTGTTGTGTTGTTGTTGTTGTGATATGGCAGAAATAACCTTAATAGTGTTATGAAATAAAAGAATCTGGTGTGTTGTTGTTGTGATATGGCAGAAATAACCTTAATAGTGTTATGAAATAAAAGAATCTGGTGTGTTGTTGTTGTGATATGGCAGAAATAACCTTAATAGTGTTATGAAATAAAAGAATCTGGTGTGTTGTTGTTAGTGATATGGCAGAAATAACCTTAATAGTGTTATGAAATAAAAGAATCTGGTGTGTTGTTGTTAGTGATATGGCAGAAATAACCTTAATAGTGTTATGAAATAAAAGAATCTGGTGTGTTGTTGTTAGTGATATGGCAGAAATAACCTTAATAGTGTTATGAAATAAAAGAATCTGGTGTGTTGTTGTTAGTGATATGGCAGAAATAACCTTAATAGTGTTATGAAATAAAAGAATCTGGTGTGTTGTTGTTAGTGATATGGCAGAAATAACCTTAATAGTGTTATGAAATAAAAGAATCTGGTGTGTTGTTGTTAGTGATATGGCAGAAATAACCTTAATAGTGTTATGAAATAAAAGAATCTGGTGTGTTGTTGTTGTGATATGGCAGAAATAACCTTAATAGTGTTATGAAATAAAAGAATCTGGTGTGTTGTTGTTAGTGATATGGCAGAAATAACCTTAATAGTGTTATGAAATAAAAGAATCTGGTGTGTTGTTGTTAGTGATATGGCAGAAATAACCTTAATAGTGTTATGAAATAAAAGAATCTGGTGTGTTGTTGTTAGTGATATGGCAGAAATAACCTTAATAGTGTTATGAAATAAAAGAATCTGGTGTGTTGTTGTTAGTGATATGGCAGAAATAACCTTAATAGTGTTATGAAATAAAAGAATCTGGTGTGTTGTTGTTTGTGATATGGCAGAAATAACCTTAATAGTGTTATGAAATAAAAGAATCTGGTGTGTTGTTGTTGTGATATGGCAGAAATAACCTTAATAGTGTTATGAAATAAAAGAATCTGGTGTGTTGTTGTGTGTTGTTGTGTGATATGGCAGAAATAACCTTAATAGTGTTATGAAATAAAAGAATCTGGTGTGTTGTTGTTAGTGATATGGCAGAAATAACCTTAATAGTGTTATGAAATAAAAGAATCTGGTGTGTTGTTGTTGTGATATGGCAGAAATAACCTTAATAGTGTTATGAAATAAAAGAATCTGGTGTGTTGTTGTTGTGATATGGCAGAAATAACCTTAATAGTGTTATGAAATAAAAGAATCTGGTGTGTTGTTGTTGTGATATGGCAGAAATAACCTTAATAGTGTTATGAAATAAAAGAATCTGGTGTGTTGTTGGCAGAAATAACCTTAATAGTGTGATATGGCAGAAATAACCTTAATAGTGTTATGAAATAAAAGAATCTGGTGTGTTGTTGTTAGTGATATGGCAGAAATAACCTTAATAGTGTTATGAAATAAAAGAATCTGGTGTGTTGTTGCTTGTGATATGGCAGAAATAACCTTAATAGTGTTATGAAATAAAAGAATCTGGTGTGTTGTTGTTAGTGATATGGCAGAAATAACCTTAATAGTGTTATGAAATAAAAGAATCTGGTGTGTTGTTGTTAGTGATATGGCAGAAATAACCTTAATAGTGTTATGAAATAAAAGAATCTGGTGTGTTGTTGTTAGTGATATGGCAGAAATAACCTTAATAGTGTTATGAAATAAAAGAATCTGGTGTGTTGTTGTTAGTGATATGGCAGAAATAACCTTAATAGTGTTATGAAATAAAAGAATCTGGTGTGTTGTTGTTAGTGATATGGCAGAAATAACCTTAATAGTGTTATGAAATAAAAGAATCTGGTGTGTTGTTGTTAGTGATATGGCAGAAATAACCTTAATAGTGTTATGAAATAAAAGAATCTGGTGTGTTGTTGTTAGTGA
>NC_134827.1:50718044-50814071 GCF_004210375.1 Tachypleus tridentatus | reverse complement strand
AACACAGTCACTGTGTGTTTAAATAACATAAATCAACAACACAGTCACTGTGTGTTTAAATAACATAAATCAACAACACAGTCACTGTGTGTTTAAATAACATAAATCAACAACACAGTCGCGGTGTGTTTAAATAACATAAATCAACAACACAGTCACTGTGTGTTTAAATAACATAAATCAACAACACAGTCGCTGTGTGTTTAAATAACATAAATCAACAACACAGTCACTGTGTGTTTAAATAACATAAATCAACAACACAGTCACTGTGTGTTTAAATAACATAAATCAACAACACAGTCACTGTGTGTTTAAATAACATAAATCAACAACACAGTCACTGTGTGTTTAAATAACATAAATCAACAACACAGTCACTGTGTGTTTAAATAACATAAATCAACAACACAGTCACTGTGTGTTTAAATAACATAAATCAACAACACAGTCACTGTGTGTTTAAATAACATAAATCAACAACACAGTCACTGTGTGTTTAAATAACATAAATCAACAACACAGTCACTGTGTGTTTAAATAACATAAATCAACAACACAGTCGCGGTGTGTTTAAATAACATAAATCAACAACACAGTCACTGTGTGTGTTTAAATAACATAAATCAACAACACAGTCACTGTGTGTTTAAATAACATAAATCAACAACACAGTCACTGTGTGTTTAAATAACATAAATCAACAACACAGTCACTGTGTGTTTAAATAACATAAATCAACAACACAGTCACTGTGTGTTTAAATAACATAAATCAACAACACAGTCACTGTGTGTTTAAATAACATAAATCAACAACACAGTCACTGTGTGTTTAAATAACATAAATCAACAACACAGTCACTGTGTGTTTAAATAACATAAATCAACAACACAGTCACTGTGTGTTTAAATAACATAAATCAACAACACAGTCACTGTGTGTTTAAATAACATAAATCAACAACACAGTCACTGTGTGTTTAAATAACATAAATCAACAACACAGTCACTGTGTGTTTAAATAACATAAATCAACAACACAGTCACTGTGTGTTTAAATAACATAAATCAACAACACAGTCACTGTGTGTTTAAATAACATAAATCAACAACACAGTCACTGTGTGTTTAAATAACATAAATCAACAACACAGTCACTGTGTGTTTAAATAACATAAATCAACAACACACTGTGTGTTTAAATAACATAAATCAACAACACAGTCACTGTGTGTTTAAATAACATAAATCAACAACACAGTCACTGTGTGTTTTTAAATAACATAAATCAACAACACAGTCACTGTGTGTTTAAATAACATAAATCAACAACACAGTCACTGTGTGTTTAAATAACATAAATCAACAACACAGTCACTGTGTGTGTGTTTAAATAACATAAATCAACAACACAGTCACTGTGTGTTTAAATAACATAAATCAACAACACAGTCACTGTGTGTTTAAATAACATAAATCAACAACACAGTCGCTGTGTGTTTAAATAACATAAATCAACAACACAGTCACTGTGTGTTTAAATAACATAAATCAACAACACAGTCACTGTGTGTTTAAATAACATAAATCAACAACACAGTCACTGTGTGTTTAAATAACATAAATCAACAACACAGTCACTGTGTGTTTAAATAACATAAATCAACAACACAGTCACTGTGTGTTTAAATAACATAAATCAACAACACAGTCACTGTGTGTTTAAATAACATAAATCAACAACACAGTCACTGTGTGTTTAAATAACATAAATCAACAACACAGTCACTGTGTGTTTAAATAACATAAATCAACAACACAGTCACTGTGTGTTTAAATAACATAAATCAACAACACAGTCACTGTGTGTTTAAATAACATAAATCAACAACACAGTCACTGTGTGTTTAAATAACATAAATCAACAACACAGTCACTGTGTGTTTAAATAACATAAATCAACAACACAGTCACTGTGTGTTTAAATAACATAAATCAACAACACAGTCACTGTGTGTTTAAATAACATAAATCAACAACACAGTCACTGTGTGTTTAAATAACATAAATCAACAACACAGTCACTGTGTGTTTAAATAACATAAATCAACAACACAGTCACTGTGTGTTTAAATAACATAAATCAACAACACAGTCACTGTGTGTTTAAATAACATAAATCAACAACACAGTCACTGTGTGTTTAAATAACATAAATCAACAACACAGTCACTGTGTGTTTAAATAACATAAATCAACAACACAGTCACTGTGTGTTTAAATAACATAAATCAACAACACAGTCACTGTGTGTTTAAATAACATAAATCAACAACACAGTCACTGTGTGTTTAAATAACATAAATCAACAACACAGTCACTGTGTGTTTAAATAACATAAATCAACAACACAGTCACTGTGTGTTTAAATAACATAAATCAACAACACAGTCACTGTGTGTTTAAATAACATAAATCAACAACACAGTCACTGTGTGTTTAAATAACATAAATCAACAACACAGTCACTGTGTGTTTAAATAACATAAATCAACAACACAGTCACTGTGTGTTTAAATAACATAAATCAACAACACAGTCACTGTGTGTTTAAATAACATAAATCAACAACACAGTCACTGTGTGTTTAAATAACATAAATCAACAACACAGTCACTGTGTGTTTAAATAACATAAATCAACAACACAGTCACTGTGTGTTTAAATAACATAAATCAACAACACAGTCACTGTGTGTTTAAATAACATAAATCAACAACACAGTCACTGTGTGTTTAAATAACATAAATCAACAACACAGTCACTGTGTGTTTAAATAACATAAATCAACAACACAGTCACTGTGTGTTTAAATAACATAAATCAACAACACAGTCACTGTGTGTTTAAATAACATAAATCAACAACACAGTCACTGTGTGTTTAAATAACATAAATCAACAACACAGTCACTGTGTGTTTAAATAACATAAATCAACAACACAGTCACTGTGTGTTTAAATAACATAAATCAACAACACAGTCACTGTGTGTTTAAATAACATAAATCAACAACACAGTCACTGTGTGTTTAAATAACATAAATCAACAAACACAGTCAACTGTGTGTTTAAATAACATAAATCAACAACACAGTCACTGTGTGTTTAAATAACATAAATCAACAACACAGTCACTGTGTGTTTAAATAACATAAATCAACAACACAGTCACTGTGTGTTTAAATAACATAAATCAACAACACAGTCACTGTGTGTTTAAATAACATAAATCAACAACACAGTCACTGTGTGTTTAAATAACATAAATCAACAACACAGTCACTGTGTGTTTAAATAACATAAATCAACAACACAGTCACTGTGTGTTTAAATAACATAAATCAACAACACAGTCACTGTGTGTTTAAATAACATAAATCAACAACACAGTCACTGTGTGTTTAAATAACATAAATCAACAACACAGTCACTGTGTGTTTAAATAACATAAATCAACAACACAGTCACTGTGTGTTTAAATAACATAAATCAACAACACAGTCACTGTGTGTTTAAATAACATAAATCAACAACACAGTCACTGTGTGTTTAAATAACATAAATCAACAACACAGTCACTGTGTGTTTAAATAACATAAATCAACAACACAGTCACTGTGTGTTTAAATAACATAAATCAACAACACAGTCACTGTGTGTTTAAATAACATAAATCAACAACACAGTCACTGTGTGTTTAAATAACATAAATCAACAACACAGTCACTGTGTGTTTAAATAACATAAATCAACAACACAGTCACTGTGTGTTTAAATAACATAAATCAACAACACAGTCACTGTGTGTTTAAATAACATAAATCAACAACACAGTCACTGTGTGTTTAAATAACATAAATCAACAACACAGTCACTGTGTGTTTAAATAACATAAATCAACAACACAGTCACTGTGTGTTTAAATAACATAAATCAACAACACAGTCACTGTGTGTTTAAATAACATAAATCAACAACACAGTCACTGTGTGTTTAAATAACATAAATCAACAACACAGTCACTGTGTGTTTAAATAACATAAATCAACAACACAGTCCGTCGGTGTTTAAATAACATAAATCAACAACACAGTCACTGTGTGTTTAAATAACATAAATCAACAACACAGTCACTGTGTGTTTAAATAACATAAATCAACAACACAGTCACTGTGTGTTTAAATAACATAAATCAACAACACAGTCACTGTGTGTTTAAATAACATAAATCAACAACACAGTCACTGTGTGTTTAAATAACATAAATCAACAACACAGTCACTGTGTGTTTAAATAACATAAATCAACAACACAGTCACTGTGTGTTTAAATAACATAAATCAACAACACAGTCACTGTGTGTTTAAATAACATAAATCAACAACACAGTCGCGGTGTGTTTAAATAACATAAATCAACAACACAGTCACTGTGTGTTTAAATAACATAAATCAACAACACAGTCACTGTGTGTTTAAATAACATAAATCAACAACACAGTCACTGTGTGTTTAAATAACATAAATCAACAACACAGTCACTGTGTGTTTAAATAACATAAATCAACAACACAGTCACTGTGTGTTTAAATAACATAAATCAACAACACAGTCACTGTGTGTTTAAATAACATAAATCAACAACACAGTCACTGTGTGTTTAAATAACATAAATCAACAACACAGTCACTGTGTGTTTAAATAACATAAATCAACAACACAGTCGCGGTGTGTTTAAATAACATAAATCAACAACACAGTCACTGTGTGTTTAAATAACATAAATCAACAACACAGTCACTGTGTGTTTAAATAACATAAATCAACAACACAGTCACTGTGTGTTTAAATAACATAAATCAACAACACAGTCACTGTGTGTGTTTAAATAACATAAATCAACAACACAGTCACTGTGTGTTTAAATAACATAAATCAACAACACAGTCACTGTGTGTTTAAATAACATAAATCAACAACACAGTCACTGTGTGTTTAAATAACATAAATCAACAACACACGCGGTGTGTTTAAATAACATAAATCAACAACACAGTCACTGTGTGTTTAAATAACATAAATCAACAACACAGTCACTGTGTGTTTAAATAACATAAATCAACAACACAGTCACTGTGTGTTTAAATAACATAAATCAACAACACAGTCACTGTGTGTTTAAATAACATAAATCAACAACACAGTCACTGTGTGTTTAAATAACATAAATCAACAACACAGTCACTGTGTGTTTAAATAACATAAATCAACAACACAGTCACTGTGTGTTTAAATAACATAAATCAACAACACAGTCACTGTGTGTTTAAATAACATAAATCAACAACACAGTCACTGTGTGTTTAAATAACATAAATCAACAACACAGTCACTGTGTGTTTAAATAACATAAATCAACAACACAGTCACTGTGTGTTTAAATAACATAAATCAACAACACAGTGTGTTTAAATAACATAAATCAACAACACAGTCATTGTGTTTAAATAACATAAATCAACAACACAGTCACTGTGTGTTTAAATAACATAAATCAACAACACAGTCACTGTGTGTTTAAATAACATAAATCAACAACACAGTCACTGTGTGTTTAAATAACATAAATCAACAACACAGTCACTGTGTGTTTAAATAACATAAATCAACAACACAGTCACTGTGTGTTTAAATAACATAAATCAACAACACAGTCACTGTGTGTTTAAATAACATAAATCAACAACACAGTCACTGTGTGTTTAAATAACATAAATCAACAACACAGTCGCGTGTGTGTTTAAATAACATAAATCAAGAACACAGTCACTGTGTGTTTAAATAACATAAATCAACAACACAGTCACTGTGTGTTTAAATAACATAAATCAACAACACAGTCACTGTGTGTTTAAATAACATAAATCAACAACACAGTCACTGTGTGTTTAAATAACATAAATCAACAACACAGTCACTGTGTGTTTAAATAACATAAATCAACAACACAGTCACTGTGTGTTTAAATAACATAAATCAACAACACAGTCACTGTGTGTTTAAATAACATAAATCAACAACACAGTCACTGTGTGTTTAAATAACATAAATCAACAACACACAGTTTAAATAACATAAATCAACAACACAGTGTGTGTGTTTAAATAACATAAATCAACAACACAGTCACTGTGTGTTTAAATAACATAAATCAACAACACAGTCACTGTGTGTTTAAATAACATAAATCAACAACACAGTCACTGTGTGTTTAAATAACATAAATCAACAACACAGTCACTGTGTGTTTAAATAACATAAATCAACAACACAGTCACTGTGTGTTTAAATAACATAAATCAACAACACAGTCACTGTGTGTTTAAATAACATAAATCAACAACACAGTCGCGGTGTGTTTAAATAACATAAATCAACAACACAGTCACTGTGTGTTTAAATAACATAAATCAACAACACAGTCACTGTGTGTTTAAATAACATAAATCAACAACACAGTCACTGTGTGTTTAAATAACATAAATCAACAACACAGTCACTGTGTGTTTAAATAACATAAATCAACAACACAGTCACTGTGTGTTTAAATAACATAAATCAACAACACAGTCACTGTGTGTTTAAATAACATAAATCAACAACACAGTCACTGTGTGTTTAAATAACATAAATCAACAACACAGTCACTGTGTGTTTAAATAACATAAATCAACAACACAGTCACTGTGTGTTTAAATAACATAAATCAACAACACAGTCACTGTGTGTTTAAATAACATAAATCAACAACACAGTCACTGTGTGTTTAAATAACATAAATCAACAACACAGTCACTGTGTGTTTAAATAACATAAATCAACAACACAGTCACTGTGTGTTTAAATAACATAAATCAACAACACAGTCACTGTGTGTTTAAATAACATAAATCAACAACACAGTCACTGTGTGTTTAAATAACATAAATCAACAACACAGTCACTGTGTGTTTAAATAACATAAATCAACAACACAGTCACTGTGTGTTTAAATAACATAAATCAACAACACAGTCACTGTGTGTGTTTAAATAACATAAATCAACAACACAGTCACTGTGTGTTTAAATAACATAAATCAACAACACAGTCACTGTGTGTTTAAATAACATAAATCAACAACACAGTCACTGTGTGTTTAAATAACATAAATCAACAACACAGTCACTGTGTGTTTAAATAACATAAATCAACAACACAGTCACTGTGTGTTTAAATAACATAAATCAACAACACAGTCACTGTGTGTTTAAATAACATAAATCAACAACACAGTCACTGTGTGTTTAAATAACATAAATCAACAACACAGTCACTGTGTGTTTAAATAACATAAATCAACAACACAGTCACTGTGTGTTTAAATAACATAAATCAACAACACAGTCACTGTGTGTTTAAATAACATAAATCAACAACACAGTCACTGTGTGTTTAAATAACATAAATCAACAACACAGTCACTGTGTGTTTAAATAACATAAATCAACAACACAGTCACTGTGTGTTTAAATAACATAAATCAACAACACAGTCACTGTGTGTTTAAATAACATAAATCAACAACACAGTCACTGTGTGTTTAAATAACATAAATCAACAACACAGTCACTGTGTGTTTAAATAACATAAATCAACAACACAGTCACTGTGTGTTTAAATAACATAAATCAACAACACAGTCACTGTGTGTTTAAATAACATAAATCAACAACACAGTCACTGTGTGTTTAAATAACATAAATCAACAACACAGTCACTGTGTGTTTAAATAACATAAATCAACAACACAGTCACTGTGTGTTTAAATAACATAAATCAACAACACAGTCACTGTGTGTTTAAATAACATAAATCAACAACACAGTCACTGTGTGTTTAAATAACATAAATCAACAACACAGTCACTGTGTGTTTAAATAACATAAATCAACAACACAGTCACTGTGTGTTTAAATAACATAAATCAACAACACAGTCACTGTGTGTTTAAATAACATAAATCAACAACACAGTCACTGTGTGTTTAAATAACATAAATCAACAACACAGTCACTGTGTGTTTAAATAACATAAATCAACAACACAGTCACTGTGTGTTTAAATAACATAAATCAACAACACAGTCACTGTGTGTTTAAATAACATAAATCAACAACACAGTCACTGTGTGTTTAAATAACATAAATCAACAACACAGTCACTGTGTGTTTAAATAACATAAATCAACAACACAGTCACTGTGTGTTTAAATAACATAAATCAACAACACAGTCACTGTGTGTTTAAATAACATAAATCAACAACACAGTCACTGTGTGTTTAAATAACATAAATCAACAACACAGTCACTGTGTGTTTAAATAACATAAATCAACAACACAGTCACTGTGTGTTTAAATAACATAAATCAACAACACAGTCACTGTGTGTTTAAATAACATAAATCAACAACACAGTCACTGTGTGTTTAAATAACATAAATCAACAACACAGTCACTGTGTGTTTAAATAACATAAATCAACAACACAGTCACTGTGTGTTTAAATAACATAAATCAACAACACAGTCACTGTGTGTTTAAATAACATAAATCAACAACACAGTCACTGTGTGTTTAAATAACATAAATCAACAACACAGTCACTGTGTGTTTAAATAACATAAATCAACAACACAGTCACTGTGTGTTTAAATAACATAAATCAACAACACAGTCACTGTGTGTTTAAATAACATAAATCAACAACACAGTCACTGTGTGTTTAAATAACATAAATCAACAACACAGTCACTGTGTGTTTAAATAACATAAATCAACAACACAGTCACTGTGTGTTTAAATAACATAAATCAACAACACAGTCACTGTGTGTTTAAATAACATAAATCAACAACACAGTCACTGTGTGTTTAAATAACATAAATCAACAACACAGTCACTGTGTGTTTAAATAACATAAATCAACAACACAGTCACTGTGTGTTTAAATAACATAAATCAACAACACAGTCACTGTGTGTTTAAATAACATAAATCAACAACACAGTCACTGTGTGTTTAAATAACATAAATCAACAACACAGTCACTGTGTGTGTTTAAATAACATAAATCAACAACACAGTCACTGTGTGTTTAAATAACATAAATCAACAACACAGTCACTGTGTGTTTAAATAACATAAATCAACAACACAGTCACTGTGTGTTTAAATAACATAAATCAACAACACAGTCACTGTGTGTTTAAATAACATAAATCAACAACACAGTCACTGTGTGTTTAAATAACATAAATCAACAACACAGTCACTGTGTGTTTAAATAACATAAATCAACAACACAGTCACTGTGTGTTTAAATAACATAAATCAACAACACAGTCACTGTGTGTTTAAATAACATAAATCAACAACACAGTCACTGTGTGTTTAAATAACATAAATCAACAACACAGTCACTGTGTGTTTAAATAACATAAATCAACAACACAGTCACTGTGTGTTTAAATAACATAAATCAACAACACAGTCACTGTGTGTTTAAATAACATAAATCAACAACACAGTCACTGTGTGTTTAAATAACATAAATCAACAACACAGTCACTGTGTGTTTAAATAACATAAATCAACAACACAGTCACTGTGTGTTTAAATAACATAAATCAACAACACAGTCACTGTGTGTTTAAATAACATAAATCAACAACACAGTCACTGTGTGTTTTAAATAACATAAATCAACAACACAGTCACTGTGTGTTTAAATAACATAAATCAACAACACAGTCACTGTGTGTTTAAATAACATAAATCAACAACACAGTCACTGTGTGTTTAAATAACATAAATCAACAACACAGTCACTGTGTGTTTAAATAACATAAATCAACAACACAGTCACTGTGTGTTTAAATAACATAAATCAACAACACAGTCACTGTGTGTTTAAATAACATAAATCAACAACACAGTCACTGTGTGTTTAAATAACATAAATCAACAACACAGTCACTGTGTGTTTAAATAACATAAATCAACAACACAGTCACTGTGTGTTTAAATAACATAAATCAACAACACAGTCACTGTGTGTTTAAATAACATAAATCAACAACACAGTCACTGTGTGTTTAAATAACATAAATCAACAACACAGTCACTGTGTGTTTAAATAACATAAATCAACAACACAGTCACTGTGTGTTTAAATAACATAAATCAACAACACAGTCACTGTGTGTTTAAATAACATAAATCAACAACACAGTCACTGTGTGTTTAAATAACATAAATCAACAACACAGTCACTGTGTGTTTAAATAACATAAATCAACAACACAGTGTGTTTAACTGTGTGTTTAAATAACATAAATCAACAACACAGTCACTGTGTGTTTAAATAACATAAATCAACAACACAGTCACTGTGTGTTTAAATAACATAAATCAACAACACAGTCACTGTGTGTTTAAATAACATAAATCAACAACACAGTCACTGTGTGTTTAAATAACATAAATCAACAACACAGTCACTGTGTGTTTAAATAACATAAATCAACAACACAGTCACTGTGTGTTTAAATAACATAAATCAACAACACAGTCACTGTGTGTTTAAATAACATAAATCAACAACACAGTCACTGTGTGTTTAAATAACATAAATCAACAACACAGTCACTGTGTGTTTAAATAACATAAATCAACAACACAGTCACTGTGTGTTTAAATAACATAAATCAACAACACAGTCACTGTGTGTTTAAATAACATAAATCAACAACACAGTCACTGTGTGTTTAAATAACATAAATCAACAACACAGTCACTGTGTGTTTAAATAACATAAATCAACAACACAGTCACTGTGTGTTTAAATAACATAAATCAACAACACAGTCACTGTGTGTTTAAATAACATAAATCAACAACACAGTCACTGTGTGTTTAAATAACATAAATCAACAACACAGTCACTGTGTGTTTAAATAACATAAATCAACAACACAGTCACTGTGTGTTTAAATAACATAAATCAACAACACAGTCACTGTGTGTTTAAATAACATAAATCAACAACACAGTCACTGTGTGTTTAAATAACATAAATCAACAACACAGTCACTGTGTGTTTAAATAACATAAATCAACAACACAGTCACTGTGTGTTTAAATAACATAAATCAACAACACAGTCACTGTGTGTTTAAATAACATAAATCAACAACACAGTCACTGTGTGTTTAAATAACATAAATCAACAACACAGTCACTGTGTGTTTAAATAACATAAATCAACAACACAGTCACTGTGTGTTTAAATAACATAAATCAACAACACAGTCACTGTGTGTTTAAATAACATAAATCAACAAACACAGTCACTGTGTGTTTAAATAACATAAATCAACAACACAGTCACGGTGTGTTTAAATAACATAAATCAACAACACAGTCACTGTGTGTTTAAATAACATAAATCAACAACACAGTCACTGTGTGTTTAAATAACATAAATCAACAACACAGTCACTGTGTGTTTAAATAACATAAATCAACAACACAGTCACTGTGTGTTTAAATAACATAAATCAACAACACAGTCACTGTGTGTTTAAATAACATAAATCAACAACACAGTCACTGTGTGTTTAAATAACATAAATCAACAACACAGTCACTGTGTGTTTAAATAACATAAATCAACAACACAGTCACTGTGTGTTTAAATAACATAAATCAACAACACAGTCACTGTGTGTTTAAATAACATAAATCAACAACACAGTCACTGTGTGTTTAAATAACATAAATCAACAACACAGTCACTGTGTGTTTAAATAACATAAATCAACAACACAGTCACTGTGTGTTTAAATAACATAAATCAACAACACAGTCACTGTGTGTTTAAATAACATAAATCAACAACACAGTCACTGTGTGTTTAAATAACATAAATCAACAACACAGTCACTGTGTGTTTAAATAACATAAATCAACAACACAGTCACTGTGTGTTTAAATAACATAAATCAACAACACAGTCACTGTGTGTTTAAATAACATAAATCAACAACACAGTCACTGTGTGTTTAAATAACATAAATCAACAACACAGTCACTGTGTGTTTAAATAACATAAATCAACAACACAGTCACTGTGTGTTTAAATAACATAAATCAACAACACAGTCACTGTGTGTTTAAATAACATAAATCAACAACACAGTCACTGTGTGTTTAAATAACATAAATCAACAACACAGTCACTGTGTGTTTAAATAACATAAATCAACAACACAGTCACTGTGTGTTTAAATAACATAAATCAACAACACAGTCACTGTGTGTTTAAATAACATAAATCAACAACACAGTCACTGTGTGTTTAAATAACATAAATCAACAACACAGTCACTGTGTGTTTAAATAACATAAATCAACAACACAGTCACTGTGTGTTTAAATAACATAAATCAACAACACAGTCACTGTGTGTTTAAATAACATAAATCAACAACACAGTCACTGTGTGTTTAAATAACATAAATCAACAACACAGTCACTGTGTGTTTAAATAACATAAATCAACAACACAGTCACTGTGTGTTTAAATAACATAAATCAACAACACAGTCACGGTGTGTTTAAATAACATAAATCAACAACACAGTCACTGTGTGTTTAAATAACATAAATCAACAACACAGTCACTGTGTGTTTAAATAACATAAATCAACAACACAGTCACTGTGTGTTTAAATAACATAAATCAACAACACAGTCACTGTGTGTTTAAATAACATAAATCAACAACACAGTCACTGTGTGTTTAAATAACATAAATCAACAACACAGTCACTGTGTGTTTAAATAACATAAATCAACAACACAGTCACTGTGTGTTTAAATAACATAAATCAACAACACAGTCACTGTGTGTTTAAATAACATAAATCAACAACACAGTCACTGTGTGTTTAAATAACATAAATCAACAACACAGTCACTGTGTGTTTAAATAACATAAATCAACAACACAGTCACTGTGTGTTTAAATAACATAAATCAACAACACAGTCACTGTGTGTTTAAATAACATAAATCAACAACACAGTCACTGTGTGTTTAAATAACATAAATCAACAACACAGTCACTGTGTGTTTAAATAACATAAATCAACAACACAGTCACTGTGTGTTTAAATAACATAAATCAACAACACAGTCACTGTGTGTTTAAATAACATAAATCAACAACACAGTCACTGTGTGTTTAAATAACATAAATCAACAACACAGTCACTGTGTGTTTAAATAACATAAATCAACAACACAGTCACTGTGTGTTTAAATAACATAAATCAACAACACAGTCACTGTGTGTTTAAATAACATAAATCAACAACACAGTCACTGTGTGTTTAAATAACATAAATCAACAACACAGTCACTGTGTGTTTAAATAACATAAATCAACAACACAGTCACTGTGTGTTTAAATAACATAAATCAACAACACAGTCACTGTGTGTTTAAATAACATAAATCAACAACACAGTCACTGTGTGTTTAAATAACATAAATCAACAACACAGTCACTGTGTGTTTAAATAACATAAATCAACAACACAGTCACTGTGTGTTTAAATAACATAAATCAACAACACAGTCACTGTGTGTTTAAATAACATAAATCAACAACACAGTCACTGTGTGTTTAAATAACATAAATCAACAACACAGTCACTGTGTGTTTAAATAACATAAATCAACAACACAGTCACTGTGTGTTTAAATAACATAAATCAACAACACAGTCACTGTGTGTTTAAATAACATAAATCAACAACACAGTCACTGTGTGTTTAAATAACATAAATCAACAACACAGTCACTGTGTGTTTAAATAACATAAATCAACAACACAGTCACTGTGTGTTTAAATAACATAAATCAACAACACAGTCACTGTGTGTTTAAATAACATAAATCAACAACACAGTCACTGTGTGTTTAAATAACATAAATCAACAACACAGTCACTGTGTGTTTAAATAACATAAATCAACAACACAGTCACTGTGTGTTTAAATAACATAAATCAACAACACAGTCACTGTGTGTTTAAATAACATAAATCAACAACACAGTCACTGTGTGTTTAAATAACATAAATCAACAACACAGTCACTGTGTGTTTAAATAACATAAATCAACAACACAGTCACTGTGTGTTTAAATAACATAAATCAACAACACAGTCACTGTGTGTTTAAATAACATAAATCAACAACACAGTCACTGTGTGTTTAAATAACATAAATCAACAACACAGTCACTGTGTGTTTAAATAACATAAATCAACAACACAGTCACTGTGTGTTTAAATAACATAAATCAACAACACAGTCACTGTGTGTTTAAATAACATAAATCAACAACACAGTCACTGTGTGTTTAAATAACATAAATCAACAACACAGTCACTGTGTGTTTAAATAACATAAATCAACAACACAGTCACTGTGTGTTTAAATAACATAAATCAACAACACAGTCACTGTGTGTTTAAATAACATAAATCAACAACACAGTCACTGTGTGTTTAAATAACATAAATCAACAACACAGTCACTGTGTGTTTAAATAACATAAATCAACAACACAGTCACTGTGTGTTTAAATAACATAAATCAACAACACAGTCACTGTGTGTTTAAATAACATAAATCAACAACACAGTCACTGTGTGTTTAAATAACATAAATCAACAACACAGTCACTGTGTGTTTAAATAACATAAATCAACAACACAGTCACTGTGTGTTTAAATAACATAAATCAACAACACAGTCACTGTGTGTTTAAATAACATAAATCAACAACACAGTCACTGTGTGTTTAAATAACATAAATCAACAACACAGTCACTGTGTGTTTAAATAACATAAATCAACAACACAGTCACTGTGTGTTTAAATAACATAAATCAACAACACAGTCACTGTGTGTTTAAATAACATAAATCAACAACACAGTCACTGTGTGTTTAAATAACATAAATCAACAACACAGTCACTGTGTGTTTAAATAACATAAATCAACAACACAGTCACTGTGTGTTTAAATAACATAAATCAACAACACAGTCACTGTGTGTTTAAATAACATAAATCAACAACACAGTCACTGTGTGTTTAAATAACATAAATCAACAACACAGTCACTGTGTGTTTAAATAACATAAATCAACAACACAGTCACTGTGTGTTTAAATAACATAAATCAACAACACAGTCACTGTGTGTTTAAATAACATAAATCAACAACACAGTCACTGTGTGTTTAAATAACATAAATCAACAACACAGTCACTGTGTGTTTAAATAACATAAATCAACAACACAGTCACTGTGTGTTTAAATAACATAAATCAACAACACAGTCACTGTGTGTTTAAATAACATAAATCAACAACACAGTCACTGTGTGTTTAAATAACATAAATCAACAACACAGTCACTGTGTGTTTAAATAACATAAATCAACAACACAGTCACTGTGTGTTTAAATAACATAAATCAACAACACAGTCACTGTGTGTTTAAATAACATAAATCAACAACACAGTCACTGTGTGTTTAAATAACATAAATCAACAACACAGTCACTGTGTGTTTAAATAACATAAATCAACAACACAGTCACTGTGTGTTTAAATAACATAAATCAACAACACAGTCACTGTGTGTTTAAATAACATAAATCAACAACACAGTCACTGTGTGTTTTAAATAACATAAATCAACAACACAGTCACTGTGTGTTTAAATAACATAAATCAACAACACAGTCACTGTGTGTTTAAATAACATAAATCAACAACACAGTCACTGTGTGTTTAAATAACATAAATCAACAACACAGTCACTGTGTGTTTAAATAACATAAATCAACAACACAGTCACTGTGTGTTTAAATAACATAAATCAACAACACAGTCACTGTGTGTTTAAATAACATAAATCAACAACACAGTCACTGTGTGTTTAAATAACATAAATCAACAACACAGTCACTGTGTGTTTAAATAACATAAATCAACAACACAGTCACTGTGTGTTTAAATAACATAAATCAACAACACAGTCACTGTGTGTTTAAATAACATAAATCAACAACACAGTCACTGTGTGTTTAAATAACATAAATCAACAACACAGTCACTGTGTGTTTAAATAACATAAATCAACAACACAGTCACTGTGTGTTTAAATAACATAAATCAACAACACAGTCACTGTGTGTTTAAATAACATAAATCAACAACACAGTCACTGTGTGTTTAAATAACATAAATCAACAACACAGTCACTGTGTGTTTAAATAACATAAATCAACAACACAGTCACTGTGTGTTTAAATAACATAAATCAACAACACAGTCACTGTGTGTTTAAATAACATAAATCAACAACACAGTCACTGTGTGTTTAAATAACATAAATCAACAACACAGTCACTGTGTGTTTAAATAACATAAATCAACAACACAGTCACTGTGTGTTTAAATAACATAAATCAACAACACAGTCACTGTGTGTTTAAATAACATAAATCAACAACACAGTCACTGTGTGTTTAAATAACATAAATCAACAACACAGTCACTGTGTGTTTAAATAACATAAATCAACAACACAGTCACTGTGTGTTTAAATAACATAAATCAACAACACAGTCACTGTGTGTTTAAATAACATAAATCAACAACACAGTCACTGTGTGTTTAAATAACATAAATCAACAACACAGTCACTGTGTGTTTAAATAACATAAATCAACAACACAGTCACTGTGTGTTTAAATAACATAAATCAACAACACAGTCACTGTGTGTTTAAATAACATAAATCAACAACACAGTCACTGTGTGTTTAAATAACATAAATCAACAACACAGTCACTGTGTGTTTAAATAACATAAATCAACAACACAGTCACTGTGTGTTTAAATAACATAAATCAACAACACAGTCACTGTGTGTTTAAATAACATAAATCAACAACACAGTCACTGTGTGTGTTTAAATAACATAAATCAACAACACAGTCACTGTGTGTTTAAATAACATAAATCAACAACACAGTCACTGTGTGTTTAAATAACATAAATCAACAACACAGTCACTGTGTGTTTAAATAACATAAATCAACAACACAGTCACTGTGTGTTTAAATAACATAAATCAACAACACAGTCACTGTGTGTTTAAATAACATAAATCAACAACACAGTCACTGTGTGTTTAAATAACATAAATCAACAACACAGTCACTGTGTGTTTAAATAACATAAATCAACAACACAGTCACTGTGTGTGTTTAAATAACATAAATCAACAACACAGTCACTGTGTGTTTAAATAACATAAATCAACAACACAGTCACTGTGTGTTTAAATAACATAAATCAACAACACAGTCACTGTGTGTTTAAATAACATAAATCAACAACACAGTCACTGTGTGTTTAAATAACATAAATCAACAACACAGTCACTGTGTGTTTAAATAACATAAATCAACAACACAGTCACTGTGTGTTTAAATAACATAAATCAACAACACAGTCACTGTGTGTTTAAATAACATAAATCAACAACACAGTCACTGTGTGTTTAAATAACATAAATCAACAACACAGTCACTGTGTGTTTAAATAACATAAATCAACAACACAGTCACTGTGTGTTTAAATAACATAAATCAACAACACAGTCACTGTGTGTTTAAATAACATAAATCAACAACACAGTCACTGTGTGTTTAAATAACATAAATCAACAACACAGTCACTGTGTGTTTAAATAACATAAATCAACAACACAGTCACTGTGTGTTTAAATAACATAAATCAACAACACAGTCACTGTGTGTGTTTAAATAACATAAATCAACAACACAGTCACTGTGTGTTTAAATAACATAAATCAACAACACAGTCACTGTGTGTTTAAATAACATAAATCAACAACACAGTCACTGTGTGTTTAAATAACATAAATCAACAACACAGTCACTGTGTGTTTAAATAACATAAATCAACAACACAGTCACTGTGTGTTTAAATAACATAAATCAACAACACAGTCACTGTGTGTTTAAATAACATAAATCAACAACACAGTCACTGTGTGTTTAAATAACATAAATCAACAACACAGTCACTGTGTGTTTTAAATAACATAAATCAACAACACAGTCACTGTGTGTTTAAATAACATAAATCAACAACACAGTCACTGTGTGTTTAAATAACATAAATCAACAACACAGTCACTGTGTGTTTAAATAACATAAATCAACAACACAGTCACTGTGTGTTTAAATAACATAAATCAACAACACAGTCACTGTGTGTTTAAATAACATAAATCAACAACACAGTCACTGTGTGTTTAAATAACATAAATCAACAACACAGTCACTGTGTGTTTAAATAACATAAATCAACAACACAGTCACTGTGTGTTTAAATAACATAAATCAACAACACAGTCACTGTGTGTTTAAATAACATAAATCAACAACACAGTCACTGTGTGTTTAAATAACATAAATCAACAACACAGTCACTGTGTGTTTAAATAACATAAATCAACAACACAGTCACTGTGTGTTTAAATAACATAAATCAACAACACAGTCACTGTGTGTTTAAATAACATAAATCAACAACACAGTCACTGTGTGTTTAAATAACATAAATCAACAACACAGTCACTGTGTGTTTAAATAACATAAATCAACAACACAGTCACTGTGTGTTTAAATAACATAAATCAACAACACAGTCACTGTGTGTTTAAATAACATAAATCAACAACACAGTCACTGTGTGTTTAAATAACATAAATCAACAACACAGTCACTGTGTGTTTAAATAACATAAATCAACAACACAGTCACTGTGTGTTTAAATAACATAAATCAACAACACAGTCACTGTGTGTTTAAATAACATAAATCAACAACACAGTCACTGTGTGTTTAAATAACATAAATCAACAACACAGTCACTGTGTGTTTAAATAACATAAATCAACAACACAGTCACTGTGTGTTTAAATAACATAAATCAACAACACAGTCACTGTGTGTTTAAATAACATAAATCAACAACACAGTCACTGTGTGTTTAAATAACATAAATCAACAACACAGTCACTGTGTGTTTAAATAACATAAATCAACAACACAGTCACTGTGTGTTTAAATAACATAAATCAACAACACAGTCACTGTGTGTTTAAATAACATAAATCAACAACACAGTCACTGTGTGTTTAAATAACATAAATCAACAACACAGTCACTGTGTGTTTAAATAACATAAATCAACAACACAGTCACTGTGTGTTTAAATAACATAAATCAACAACACAGTCACTGTGTGTTTAAATAACATAAATCAACAACACAGTCACTGTGTGTTTAAATAACATAAATCAACAACACAGTCACTGTGTGTTTAAATAACATAAATCAACAACACAGTCACTGTGTGTTTAAATAACATAAATCAACAACACAGTCACTGTGTGTTTAAATAACATAAATCAACAACACAGTCACTGTGTGTTTAAATAACATAAATCAACAACACAGTCACTGTGTGTTTAAATAACATAAATCAACAACACAGTCACTGTGTGTTTAAATAACATAAATCAACAACACAGTCACTGTGTGTTTAAATAACATAAATCAACAACACAGTCACTGTGTGTTTAAATAACATAAATCAACAACACAGTCACTGTGTGTTTAAATAACATAAATCAACAACACAGTCACTGTGTGTTTAAATAACATAAATCAACAACACAGTCACTGTGTGTTTAAATAACATAAATCAACAACACAGTCACTGTGTGTTTAAATAACATAAATCAACAACACAGTCACTGTGTGTTTAAATAACATAAATCAACAACACAGTCACTGTGTGTTTAAATAACATAAATCAACAACACAGTCACTGTGTGTTTAAATAACATAAATCAACAACACAGTCACTGTGTGTTTAAATAACATAAATCAACAACACAGTCACTGTGTGTTTAAATAACATAAATCAACAACACAGTCACTGTGTGTTTAAATAACATAAATCAACAACACAGTCACTGTGTGTTTAAATAACATAAATCAACAACACAGTCACTGTGTGTTTAAATAACATAAATCAACAACACAGTCACTGTGTGTTTAAATAACATAAATCAACAACACAGTCACTGTGTGTTTAAATAACATAAATCAACAACACAGTCACTGTGTGTTTAAATAACATAAATCAACAACACAGTCACTGTGTGTTTAAATAACATAAATCAACAACACAGTCACTGTGTGTTTAAATAACATAAATCAACAACACAGTCACTGTGTGTTTAAATAACATAAATCAACAACACAGTCACTGTGTGTTTAAATAACATAAATCAACAACACAGTCACTGTGTGTTTAAATAACATAAATCAACAACACAGTCACTGTGTGTTTAAATAACATAAATCAACAACACAGTCACTGTGTGTTTAAATAACATAAATCAACAACACAGTCACTGTGTGTTTAAATAACATAAATCAACAACACAGTCACTGTGTGTTTAAATAACATAAATCAACAACACAGTCACTGTGTGTTTAAATAACATAAATCAACAACACAGTCACTGTGTGTTTAAATAACATAAATCAACAACACAGTCACTGTGTGTTTAAATAACATAAATCAACAACACAGTCACTGTGTGTTTAAATAACATAAATCAACAACACAGTCACTGTGTGTTTAAATAACATAAATCAACAACACAGTCACTGTGTGTTTAAATAACATAAATCAACAACACAGTCACTGTGTGTTTAAATAACATAAATCAACAACACAGTCACTGTGTGTTTAAATAACATAAATCAACAACACAGTCACTGTGTGTTTAAATAACATAAATCAACAACACAGTCACTGTGTGTTTAAATAACATAAATCAACAACACAGTCACTGTGTGTTTAAATAACATAAATCAACAACACAGTCACTGTGTGTTTAAATAACATAAATCAACAACACAGTCACTGTGTGTTTAAATAACATAAATCAACAACACAGTCACTGTGTGTTTAAATAACATAAATCAACAACACAGTCACTGTGTGTTTAAATAACATAAATCAACAACACAGTCACTGTGTGTTTAAATAACATAAATCAACAACACAGTCACTGTGTGTTTAAATAACATAAATCAACAACACAGTCACTGTGTGTTTAAATAACATAAATCAACAACACAGTCACTGTGTGTTTAAATAACATAAATCAACAACACAGTCACTGTGTGTTTAAATAACATAAATCAACAACACAGTCACTGTGTGTTTAAATAACATAAATCAACAACACAGTCACTGTGTGTTTAAATAACATAAATCAACAACACAGTCACTGTGTGTTTAAATAACATAAATCAACAACACAGTCACTGTGTGTTTAAATAACATAAATCAACAACACAGTCACTGTGTGTTTAAATAACATAAATCAACAACACAGTCACTGTGTGTTTAAATAACATAAATCAACAACACAGTCACTGTGTGTTTAAATAACATAAATCAACAACACAGTCACTGTGTGTTTAAATAACATAAATCAACAACACAGTCACTGTGTGTTTAAATAACATAAATCAACAACACAGTCACTGTGTGTTTAAATAACATAAATCAACAACACAGTCACTGTGTGTTTAAATAACATAAATCAACAACACAGTCACTGTGTGTTTAAATAACATAAATCAACAACACAGTCACTGTGTGTTTAAATAACATAAATCAACAACACAGTCACTGTGTGTTTAAATAACATAAATCAACAACACAGTCACTGTGTGTTTAAATAACATAAATCAACAACACAGTCACTGTGTGTTTAAATAACATAAATCAACAACACAGTCACTGTGTGTTTAAATAACATAAATCAACAACACAGTCACTGTGTGTTTAAATAACATAAATCAACAACACAGTCACTGTGTGTTTAAATAACATAAATCAACAACACAGTCACTGTGTGTTTAAATAACATAAATCAACAACACAGTCACTGTGTGTTTAAATAACATAAATCAACAACACAGTCACTGTGTGTTTAAATAACATAAATCAACAACACAGTCACTGTGTGTTTAAATAACATAAATCAACAACACAGTCACTGTGTGTTTTAAATAACATAAATCAACAACACAGTCACTGTGTGTTTAAATAACATAAATCAACAACACAGTCACTGTGTGTTTAAATAACATAAATCAACAACACAGTCACTGTGTGTTTAAATAACATAAATCAACAACACAGTCACTGTGTGTTTAAATAACATAAATCAACAACACAGTCACTGTGTGTTTAAATAACATAAATCAACAACACAGTCACTGTGTGTTTAAATAACATAAATCAACAACACAGTCACTGTGTGTTTAAATAACATAAATCAACAACACAGTCACTGTGTGTTTAAATAACATAAATCAACAACACAGTCACTGTGTGTTTAAATAACATAAATCAACAACACAGTCACTGTGTGTTTAAATAACATAAATCAACAACACAGTCACTGTGTGTTTAAATAACATAAATCAACAACACAGTCACTGTGTGTTTAAATAACATAAATCAACAACACAGTCACTGTGTGTTTAAATAACATAAATCAACAACACAGTCACTGTGTGTTTAAATAACATAAATCAACAACACAGTCACTGTGTGTTTAAATAACATAAATCAACAACACAGTCACTGTGTGTTTAAATAACATAAATCAACAACACAGTCACTGTGTGTTTAAATAACATAAATCAACAACACAGTCACTGTGTGTTTAAATAACATAAATCAACAACACAGTCACTGTGTGTTTAAATAACATAAATCAACAACACAGTCACTGTGTGTTTAAATAACATAAATCAACAACACAGTCACTGTGTGTTTAAATAACATAAATCAACAACACAGTCACTGTGTGTTTAAATAACATAAATCAACAACACAGTCACTGTGTGTTTAAATAACATAAATCAACAACACAGTCACTGTGTGTTTAAATAACATAAATCAACAACACAGTCACTGTGTGTTTAAATAACATAAATCAACAACACAGTCACTGTGTGTTTAAATAACATAAATCAACAACACAGTCACTGTGTGTTTAAATAACATAAATCAACAACACAGTCACTGTGTGTTTAAATAACATAAATCAACAACACAGTCACTGTGTGTTTAAATAACATAAATCAACAACACAGTCACTGTGTGTTTAAATAACATAAATCAACAACACAGTCACTGTGTGTTTAAATAACATAAATCAACAACACAGTCACTGTGTGTTTAAATAACATAAATCAACAACACAGTCACTGTGTGTTTAAATAACATAAATCAACAACACAGTCACTGTGTGTTTAAATAACATAAATCAACAACACAGTCACTGTGTGTTTAAATAACATAAATCAACAACACAGTCACTGTGTGTTTAAATAACATAAATCAACAACACAGTCACTGTGTGTTTAAATAACATAAATCAACAACACAGTCACTGTGTGTTTAAATAACATAAATCAACAACACAGTCACTGTGTGTTTAAATAACATAAATCAACAACACAGTCACTGTGTGTTTAAATAACATAAATCAACAACACAGTCACTGTGTGTTTAAATAACATAAATCAACAACACAGTCACTGTGTGTGTTTAAATAACATAAATCAACAACACAGTCACTGTGTGTTTAAATAACATAAATCAACAACACAGTCACTGTGTGTTTAAATAACATAAATCAACAACACAGTCACTGTGTGTTTAAATAACATAAATCAACAACACAGTCACTGTGTGTTTAAATAACATAAATCAACAACACAGTCACTGTGTGTTTAAATAACATAAATCAACAACACAGTCACTGTGTGTTTAAATAACATAAATCAACAACACAGTCACTGTGTGTTTAAATAACATAAATCAACAACACAGTCACTGTGTGTTTAAATAACATAAATCAACAACACAGTCACTGTGTGTTTAAATAACATAAATCAACAACACAGTCACTGTGTGTTTAAATAACATAAATCAACAACACAGTCACTGTGTGTTTAAATAACATAAATCAACAACACAGTCACTGTGTGTTTAAATAACATAAATCAACAACACAGTCACTGTGTGTTTAAATAACATAAATCAACAACACAGTCACTGTGTGTTTAAATAACATAAATCAACAACACAGTCACTGTGTGTTTAAATAACATAAATCAACAACACAGTCACTGTGTGTTTAAATAACATAAATCAACAACACAGTCACTGTGTGTTTAAATAACATAAATCAACAACACAGTCACTGTGTGTTTAAATAACATAAATCAACAACACAGTCACTGTGTGTTTAAATAACATAAATCAACAACACAGTCACTGTGTGTTTAAATAACATAAATCAACAACACAGTCACTGTGTGTTTAAATAACATAAATCAACAACACAGTCACTGTGTGTTTAAATAACATAAATCAACAACACAGTCACTGTGTGTTTAAATAACATAAATCAACAACACAGTCACTGTGTGTTTAAATAACATAAATCAACAACACAGTCACTGTGTGTTTAAATAACATAAATCAACAACACAGTCACTGTGTGTTTAAATAACATAAATCAACAACACAGTCACTGTGTGTTTAAATAACATAAATCAACAACACAGTCACTGTGTGTTTAAATAACATAAATCAACAACACAGTCACTGTGTGTTTAAATAACATAAATCAACAACACAGTCACTGTGTGTTTAAATAACATAAATCAACAACACAGTCACTGTGTGTTTAAATAACATAAATCAACAACACAGTCACTGTGTGTTTAAATAACATAAATCAACAACACAGTCACTGTGTGTTTAAATAACATAAATCAACAACACAGTCACTGTGTGTTTAAATAACATAAATCAACAACACAGTCACTGTGTGTTTAAATAACATAAATCAACAACACAGTCACTGTGTGTTTAAATAACATAAATCAACAACACAGTCACTGTGTGTTTAAATAACATAAATCAACAACACAGTCACTGTGTGTTTAAATAACATAAATCAACAACACAGTCACTGTGTGTTTAAATAACATAAATCAACAACACAGTCACTGTGTGTTTAAATAACATAAATCAACAACACAGTCACTGTGTGTTTAAATAACATAAATCAACAACACAGTCACTGTGTGTTTAAATAACATAAATCAACAACACAGTCACTGTGTGTTTAAATAACATAAATCAACAACACAGTCACTGTGTGTTTAAATAACATAAATCAACAACACAGTCACTGTGTGTTTAAATAACATAAATCAACAACACAGTCACTGTGTGTTTAAATAACATAAATCAACAACACAGTCACTGTGTGTTTAAATAACATAAATCAACAACACAGTCACTGTGTGTTTAAATAACATAAATCAACAACACAGTCACTGTGTGTTTAAATAACATAAATCAACAACACAGTCACTGTGTGTTTAAATAACATAAATCAACAACACAGTCACTGTGTGTTTAAATAACATAAATCAACAACACAGTCACTGTGTGTTTAAATAACATAAATCAACAACACAGTCACTGTGTGTTTAAATAACATAAATCAACAACACAGTCACTGTGTGTTTAAATAACATAAATCAACAACACAGTCACTGTGTGTTTAAATAACATAAATCAACAACACAGTCACTGTGTGTTTAAATAACATAAATCAACAACACAGTCACTGTGTGTTTAAATAACATAAATCAACAACACAGTCACTGTGTGTTTAAATAACATAAATCAACAACACAGTCACTGTGTGTTTAAATAACATAAATCAACAACACAGTCACTGTGTGTTTAAATAACATAAATCAACAACACAGTCACTGTGTGTTTAAATAACATAAATCAACAACACAGTCACTGTGTGTTTAAATAACATAAATCAACAACACAGTCACTGTGTGTTTAAATAACATAAATCAACAACACAGTCACTGTGTGTTTAAATAACATAAATCAACAACACAGTCACTGTGTGTTTAAATAACATAAATCAACAACACAGTCACTGTGTGTTTAAATAACATAAATCAACAACACAGTCACTGTGTGTTTAAATAACATAAATCAACAACACAGTCACTGTGTGTTTAAATAACATAAATCAACAACACAGTCACTGTGTGTTTAAATAACATAAATCAACAACACAGTCACTGTGTGTTTAAATAACATAAATCAACAACACAGTCACTGTGTGTTTAAATAACATAAATCAACAACACAGTCACTGTGTGTTTAAATAACATAAATCAACAACACAGTCACTGTGTGTTTAAATAACATAAATCAACAACACAGTCACTGTGTGTTTAAATAACATAAATCAACAACACAGTCACTGTGTGTTTAAATAACATAAATCAACAACACAGTCACTGTGTGTTTAAATAACATAAATCAACAACACAGTCACTGTGTGTTTAAATAACATAAATCAACAACACAGTCACTGTGTGTTTAAATAACATAAATCAACAACACAGTCACTGTGTGTTTAAATAACATAAATCAACAACACAGTCACTGTGTGTTTAAATAACATAAATCAACAACACAGTCACTGTGTGTTTAAATAACATAAATCAACAACACAGTCACTGTGTGTTTAAATAACATAAATCAACAACACAGTCACTGTGTGTTTAAATAACATAAATCAACAACACAGTCACTGTGTGTTTAAATAACATAAATCAACAACACAGTCACTGTGTGTTTTAAATAACATAAATCAACAACACAGTCACTGTGTGTTTAAATAACATAAATCAACAACACAGTCACTGTGTGTTTAAATAACATAAATCAACAACACAGTCACTGTGTGTTTAAATAACATAAATCAACAACACAGTCACTGTGTGTTTAAATAACATAAATCAACAACACAGTCACTGTGTGTTTAAATAACATAAATCAACAACACAGTCACTGTGTGTTTAAATAACATAAATCAACAACACAGTCACTGTGTGTTTAAATAACATAAATCAACAACACAGTCACTGTGTGTTTAAATAACATAAATCAACAACACAGTCACTGTGTGTTTAAATAACATAAATCAACAACACAGTCACTGTGTGTTTAAATAACATAAATCAACAACACAGTCACTGTGTGTTTAAATAACATAAATCAACAACACAGTCACTGTGTGTTTAAATAACATAAATCAACAACACAGTCACTGTGTGTTTAAATAACATAAATCAACAACACAGTCACTGTGTGTTTAAATAACATAAATCAACAACACAGTCACTGTGTGTTTAAATAACATAAATCAACAACACAGTCACTGTGTGTTTAAATAACATAAATCAACAACACAGTCACTGTGTGTTTAAATAACATAAATCAACAACACAGTCACTGTGTGTTTAAATAACATAAATCAACAACACAGTCACTGTGTGTTTAAATAACATAAATCAACAACACAGTCACTGTGTGTTTAAATAACATAAATCAACAACACAGTCACTGTGTGTTTAAATAACATAAATCAACAACACAGTCACTGTGTGTTTAAATAACATAAATCAACAACACAGTCACTGTGTGTTTAAATAACATAAATCAACAACACAGTCACTGTGTGTTTAAATAACATAAATCAACAACACAGTCACTGTGTGTTTAAATAACATAAATCAACAACACAGTCACTGTGTGTTTAAATAACATAAATCAACAACACAGTCACTGTGTGTTTAAATAACATAAATCAACAACACAGTCACTGTGTGTTTAAATAACATAAATCAACAACACAGTCACTGTGTGTTTAAATAACATAAATCAACAACACAGTCACTGTGTGTTTAAATAACATAAATCAACAACACAGTCACTGTGTGTTTAAATAACATAAATCAACAACACAGTCACTGTGTGTTTAAATAACATAAATCAACAACACAGTCACTGTGTGTTTAAATAACATAAATCAACAACACAGTCACTGTGTGTTTAAATAACATAAATCAACAACACAGTCACTGTGTGTTTAAATAACATAAATCAACAACACAGTCACTGTGTGTTTAAATAACATAAATCAACAACACAGTCACTGTGTGTTTAAATAACATAAATCAACAACACAGTCACTGTGTGTTTAAATAACATAAATCAACAACACAGTCACTGTGTGTTTAAATAACATAAATCAACAACACAGTCACTGTGTGTTTAAATAACATAAATCAACAACACAGTCACTGTGTGTTTAAATAACATAAATCAACAACACAGTCACTGTGTGTTTAAATAACATAAATCAACAACACAGTCACTGTGTGTTTAAATAACATAAATCAACAACACAGTCACTGTGTGTTTAAATAACATAAATCAACAACACAGTCACTGTGTGTTTAAATAACATAAATCAACAACACAGTCACTGTGTGTTTAAATAACATAAATCAACAACACAGTCACTGTGTGTTTAAATAACATAAATCAACAACACAGTCACTGTGTGTTTAAATAACATAAATCAACAACACAGTCACTGTGTGTTTAAATAACATAAATCAACAACACAGTCACTGTGTGTTTAAATAACATAAATCAACAACACAGTCACTGTGTGTTTAAATAACATAAATCAACAACACAGTCACTGTGTGTTTAAATAACATAAATCAACAACACAGTCACTGTGTGTTTAAATAACATAAATCAACAACACAGTCACTGTGTGTTTAAATAACATAAATCAACAACACAGTCACTGTGTGTTTAAATAACATAAATCAACAACACAGTCACTGTGTGTTTAAATAACATAAATCAACAACACAGTCACTGTGTGTTTAAATAACATAAATCAACAACACAGTCACTGTGTGTTTAAATAACATAAATCAACAACACAGTCACTGTGTGTTTAAATAACATAAATCAACAACACAGTCACTGTGTGTTTAAATAACATAAATCAACAACACAGTCACTGTGTGTTTAAATAACATAAATCAACAACACAGTCACTGTGTGTTTAAATAACATAAATCAACAACACAGTCACTGTGTGTTTAAATAACATAAATCAACAACACAGTCACTGTGTGTTTAAATAACATAAATCAACAACACAGTCACTGTGTGTTTAAATAACATAAATCAACAACACAGTCACTGTGTGTTTAAATAACATAAATCAACAACACAGTCACTGTGTGTTTAAATAACATAAATCAACAACACAGTCACTGTGTGTTTAAATAACATAAATCAACAACACAGTCACTGTGTGTTTAAATAACATAAATCAACAACACAGTCACTGTGTGTTTAAATAACATAAATCAACAACACAGTCACTGTGTGTTTAAATAACATAAATCAACAACACAGTCGCGGTGTGTTTAAATAACATAAATCAACAACACAGTCACTGTGTGTTTAAATAACATAAATCAACAACACAGTCACTGTGTGTTTAAATAACATAAATCAACAACACAGTCACTGTGTGTTTAAATAACATAAATCAACAACACAGTCACTGTGTGTTTAAATAACATAAATCAACAACACAGTCACTGTGTGTTTAAATAACATAAATCAACAACACAGTCACTGTGTGTTTAAATAACATAAATCAACAACACAGTCACTGTGTGTTTAAATAACATAAATCAACAACACAGTCACTGTGTGTTTAAATAACATAAATCAACAACACAGTCACTGTGTGTTTAAATAACATAAATCAACAACACAGTCACTGTGTGTTTAAATAACATAAATCAACAACACAGTCACTGTGTGTTTAAATAACATAAATCAACAACACAGTCACTGTGTGTTTAAATAACATAAATCAACAACACAGTCACTGTGTGTTTAAATAACATAAATCAACAACACAGTCACTGTGTGTTTAAATAACATAAATCAACAACACAGTCACTGTGTGTTTAAATAACATAAATCAACAACACAGTCACTGTGTGTTTAAATAACATAAATCAACAACACAGTCACTGTGTGTTTAAATAACATAAATCAACAACACAGTCACTGTGTGTTTAAATAACATAAATCAACAACACAGTCACTGTGTGTTTAAATAACATAAATCAACAACACAGTCACTGTGTGTTTAAATAACATAAATCAACAACACAGTCACTGTGTGTTTAAATAACATAAATCAACAACACAGTCACTGTGTGTTTAAATAACATAAATCAACAACACAGTCACTGTGTGTTTAAATAACATAAATCAACAACACAGTCACTGTGTGTTTAAATAACATAAATCAACAACACAGTCACTGTGTGTTTAAATAACATAAATCAACAACACAGTCACTGTGTGTTTAAATAACATAAATCAACAACACAGTCACTGTGTGTTTAAATAACATAAATCAACAACACAGTCACTGTGTGTTTAAATAACATAAATCAACAACACAGTCACTGTGTGTTTAAATAACATAAATCAACAACACAGTCACTGTGTGTTTAAATAACATAAATCAACAACACAGTCACTGTGTGTTTAAATAACATAAATCAACAACACAGTCACTGTGTGTTTAAATAACATAAATCAACAACACAGTCACTGTGTGTTTAAATAACATAAATCAACAACACAGTCACTGTGTGTTTAAATAACATAAATCAACAACACAGTCACTGTGTGTTTAAATAACATAAATCAACAACACAGTCACTGTGTGTTTAAATAACATAAATCAACAACACAGTCACTGTGTGTTTAAATAACATAAATCAACAACACAGTCACTGTGTGTTTAAATAACATAAATCAACAACACAGTCACTGTGTGTTTAAATAACATAAATCAACAACACAGTCACTGTGTGTTTAAATAACATAAATCAACAACACAGTCACTGTGTGTTTAAATAACATAAATCAACAACACAGTCACTGTGTGTTTAAATAACATAAATCAACAACACAGTCACTGTGTGTTTAAATAACATAAATCAACAACACAGTCACTGTGTGTTTAAATAACATAAATCAACAACACAGTCACTGTGTGTTTAAATAACATAAATCAACAACACAGTCACTGTGTGTTTAAATAACATAAATCAACAACACAGTCACTGTGTGTTTAAATAACATAAATCAACAACACAGTCACTGTGTGTTTAAATAACATAAATCAACAACACAGTCACTGTGTGTTTAAATAACATAAATCAACAACACAGTCACTGTGTGTTTAAATAACATAAATCAACAACACAGTCACTGTGTGTTTAAATAACATAAATCAACAACACAGTCACTGTGTGTTTAAATAACATAAATCAACAACACAGTCACTGTGTGTTTAAATAACATAAATCAACAACACAGTCACTGTGTGTTTAAATAACATAAATCAACAACACAGTCACTGTGTGTTTAAATAACATAAATCAACAACACAGTCACTGTGTGTTTAAATAACATAAATCAACAACACAGTCACTGTGTGTTTAAATAACATAAATCAACAACACAGTCACTGTGTGTTTAAATAACATAAATCAACAACACAGTCACTGTGTGTTTAAATAACATAAATCAACAACACAGTCACTGTGTGTTTAAATAACATAAATCAACAACACAGTCCGTAGGTGTTTAAATGACATAAATCAAGAACACAGTCACTGTGTGTTTAAATAACAAAATAACAAAACAGTCTCTTTGTGTTTAAATAACATAAATCAACAACACAGTCACTGTGTGTTTAAATAACATAAATCAACAACACAGTCACTGTGTGTTTAAATAACATAAATCAACAACACAGTCACTGTGTGTTTAAATAACATAAATCAACAACACAGTCACTGTGTGTTTAAATAACATAAATCAACAACACAGTCACTGTGTGTTTAAATAACATAAATCAACAACACAGTCACATAAATCAACAACACAGTCACTGTGTGTTTAAATAACATAAATCAACAACACAGTCACTGTGTGTTTAAATAACATAAATCAACAACACAGTCACTGTGTGTTTAAATAACATAAATCAACAACACAGTCACTGTGTGTTTAAATAACATAAATCAACAACACAGTCACTGTGTGTTTAAATAACATAAATCAACAACACAGTCACTGTGTGTTTTTAAATAACATAAATCAACAACACAGTCACTGTGTGTTTAAATAACATAAATCAACAACACAGTCACTGTGTGTTTAAATAACATAAATCAACAACACAGTCACTGTGTGTTTAAATAACATAAATCAACAACACAGTCACTGTGTGTTTAAATAACATAAATCAACAACACAGTCACTGTGTGTTTAAATAACATAAATCAACAACACAGTCACTGTGTGTTTAAATAACATAAATCAACAACACAGTCACTGTGTGTTTAAATAACATAAATCAACAACACAGTCACTGTGTGTTTAAATAACATAAATCAACAACACAGTCACTGTGTGTTTAAATAACATAAATCAACAACACAGTCACTGTGTGTTTAAATAACATAAATCAACAACACAGTCACTGTGTGTTTAAATAACATAAATCAACAACACAGTCACTGTGTGTTTAAATAACATAAATCAACAACACAGTCACTGTGTGTTTAAATAACATAAATCAACAACACAGTCACTGTGTGTTTAAATAACATAAATCAACAACACAGTCACTGTGTGTTTAAATAACATAAATCAACAACACAGTCACTGTGTGTTTAAATAACATAAATCAACAACACAGTCACTGTGTGTTTAAATAACATAAATCAACAACACAGTCACTGTGTGTTTAAATAACATAAATCAACAACACAGTCACTGTGTGTTTAAATAACATAAATCAACAACACAGTCACTGTGTGTTTAAATAACATAAATCAACAACACAGTCACTGTGTGTTTAAATAACATAAATCAACAACACAGTCACTGTGTGTTTAAATAACATAAATCAACAACACAGTCACTGTGTGTTTAAATAACATAAATCAACAACACAGTCACTGTGTGTTTAAATAACATAAATCAACAACACAGTCACTGTGTGTTTAAATAACATAAATCAACAACACAGTCACTGTGTGTTTAAATAACATAAATCAACAACACAGTCACTGTGTGTTTAAATAACATAAATCAACAACACAGTCACTGTGTGTTTAAATAACATAAATCAACAACACAGTCACTGTGTGTTTAAATAACATAAATCAACAACACAGTCACTGTGTGTTTAAATAACATAAATCAACAACACAGTCACTGTGTGTTTAAATAACATAAATCAACAACACAGTCACTGTGTGTTTAAATAACATAAATCAACAACACAGTCACTGTGTGTTTAAATAACATAAATCAACAACACAGTCACTGTGTGTTTAAATAACATAAATCAACAACACAGTCACTGTGTGTTTAAATAACATAAATCAACAACACAGTCACTGTGTGTTTAAATAACATAAATCAACAACACAGTCACTGTGTGTTTAAATAACATAAATCAACAACACAGTCACTGTGTGTTTAAATAACATAAATCAACAACACAGTCACTGTGTGTTTAAATAACATAAATCAACAACACAGTCACTGTGTGTTTAAATAACATAAATCAACAACACAGTCACTGTGTGTTTAAATAACATAAATCAACAACACAGTCACTGTGTGTTTAAATAACATAAATCAACAACACAGTCACTGTGTGTTTAAATAACATAAATCAACAACACAGTCACTGTGTGTTTAAATAACATAAATCAACAACACAGTCACTGTGTGTTTAAATAACATAAATCAACAACACAGTCACTGTGTGTTTAAATAACATAAATCAACAACACAGTCACTGTGTGTTTAAATAACATAAATCAACAACACAGTCACTGTGTGTTTAAATAACATAAATCAACAACACAGTCACTGTGTGTTTAAATAACATAAATCAACAACACAGTCACTGTGTGTTTAAATAACATAAATCAACAACACAGTCACTGTGTGTTTAAATAACATAAATCAACAACACAGTCACTGTGTGTTTAAATAACATAAATCAACAACACAGTCACTGTGTGTTTAAATAACATAAATCAACAACACAGTCACTGTGTGTTTAAATAACATAAATCAACAACACAGTCACTGTGTGTTTAAATAACATAAATCAACAACACAGTCACTGTGTGTTTAAATAACATAAATCAACAACACAGTCACTGTGTGTTTAAATAACATAAATCAACAACACAGTCACTGTGTGTTTAAATAACATAAATCAACAACACAGTCACTGTGTGTTTAAATAACATAAATCAACAACACAGTCACTGTGTGTTTAAATAACATAAATCAACAACACAGTCACTGTGTGTTTAAATAACATAAATCAACAACACAGTCACTGTGTGTTTAAATAACATAAATCAACAACACAGTCACTGTGTGTTTAAATAACATAAATCAACAACACAGTCACTGTGTGTTTAAATAACATAAATCAACAACACAGTCACTGTGTGTTTAAATAACATAAATCAACAACACAGTCACTGTGTGTTTAAATAACATAAATCAACAACACAGTCACTGTGTGTTTAAATAACATAAATCAACAACACAGTCACTGTGTGTTTAAATAACATAAATCAACAACACAGTCACTGTGTGTTTAAATAACATAAATCAACAACACAGTCACTGTGTGTTTAAATAACATAAATCAACAACACAGTCACTGTGTGTTTAAATAACATAAATCAACAACACAGTCACTGTGTGTTTAAATAACATAAATCAACAACACAGTCACTGTGTGTTTAAATAACATAAATCAACAACACAGTCACTGTGTGTTTAAATAACATAAATCAACAACACAGTCACTGTGTGTTTAAATAACATAAATCAACAACACAGTCACTGTGTGTTTAAATAACATAAATCAACAACACAGTCACTGTGTGTTTAAATAACATAAATCAACAACACAGTCACTGTGTGTTTAAATAACATAAATCAACAACACAGTCACTGTGTGTTTAAATAACATAAATCAACAACACAGTCACTGTGTGTTTAAATAACATAAATCAACAACACAGTCACTGTGTGTTTAAATAACATAAATCAACAACACAGTCACTGTGTGTTTAAATAACATAAATCAACAACACAGTCACTGTGTGTTTAAATAACATAAATCAACAACACAGTCACTGTGTGTTTAAATAACATAAATCAACAACACAGTCACTGTGTGTTTAAATAACATAAATCAACAACACAGTCACTGTGTGTTTAAATAACATAAATCAACAACACAGTCACTGTGTGTTTAAATAACATAAATCAACAACACAGTCACTGTGTGTTTAAATAACATAAATCAACAACACAGTCACTGTGTGTTTAAATAACATAAATCAACAACACAGTCACTGTGTGTTTAAATAACATAAATCAACAACACAGTCACTGTGTGTTTAAATAACATAAATCAACAACACAGTCACTGTGTGTTTAAATAACATAAATCAACAACACAGTCACTGTGTGTTTAAATAACATAAATCAACAACACAGTCACTGTGTGTTTAAATAACATAAATCAACAACACAGTCACTGTGTGTTTAAATAACATAAATCAACAACACAGTCACTGTGTGTTTAAATAACATAAATCAACAACACAGTCACTGTGTGTTTAAATAACATAAATCAACAACACAGTCACTGTGTGTTTAAATAACATAAATCAACAACACAGTCACTGTGTGTTTAAATAACATAAATCAACAACACAGTCACTGTGTGTTTAAATAACATAAATCAACAACACAGTCACTGTGTGTTTAAATAACATAAATCAACAACACAGTCACTGTGTGTTTAAATAACATAAATCAACAACACAGTCACTGTGTGTTTAAATAACATAAATCAACAACACAGTCACTGTGTGTTTAAATAACATAAATCAACAACACAGTCACTGTGTGTTTAAATAACATAAATCAACAACACAGTCACTGTGTGTTTAAATAACATAAATCAACAACACAGTCACTGTGTGTTTAAATAACATAAATCAACAACACAGTCACTGTGTGTTTTAAATAACATAAATCAACAACACAGTCACTGTGTGTTTAAATAACATAAATCAACAACACAGTCACTGTGTGTTTAAATAACATAAATCAACAACACAGTCACTGTGTGTTTAAATAACATAAATCAACAACACAGTCACTGTGTGTTTAAATAACATAAATCAACAACACAGTCACTGTGTGTTTAAATAACATAAATCAACAACACAGTCACTGTGTGTTTAAATAACATAAATCAACAACACAGTCACTGTGTGTTTAAATAACATAAATCAACAACACAGTCACTGTGTGTTTAAATAACATAAATCAACAACACAGTCACTGTGTGTTTAAATAACATAAATCAACAACACAGTCACTGTGTGTTTAAATAACATAAATCAACAACACAGTGTGTGTGTTTAAATAACATAAATCAACAACACAGTCACTGTGTGTTTAAATAACATAAATCAACAACACACACTGTGTGTTTAAATAACATAAATCAACAACACAGTGTGTGTTTAAATAACATAAATCAACAACACAGTCACTGTGTGTTTAAATAACATAAATCAACAACACAGTCACTGTGTGTTTAAATAACATAAATCAACAACACAGTCACTGTGTGTTTAAATAACATAAATCAACAACACAGTCACTGTGTGTTTAAATAACATAAATCAACAACACAGTCACTGTGTGTTTAAATAACATAAATCAACAACACAGTCACTGTGTGTTTAAATAACATAAATCAACAACACAGTCACTGTGTGTTTAAATAACATAAATCAACAACACAGTCACTGTGTGTTTAAATAACATAAATCAACAACACAGTCACTGTGTGTTTAAATAACATAAATCAACAACACAGTCACTGTGTGTTTAAATAACATAAATCAACAACACAGTCACTGTGTGTTTAAATAACATAAATCAACAACACAGTCACTGTGTGTTTAAATAACATAAATCAACAACACAGTCACTGTGTGTTTAAATAACATAAATCAACAACACAGTCACTGTGTGTTTAAATAACATAAATCAACAACACAGTCACTGTGTGTTTAAATAACATAAATCAACAACACAGTCACTGTGTGTTTAAATAACATAAATCAACAACACAGTCACTGTGTGTTTAAATAACATAAATCAACAACACAGTCACTGTGTGTTTAAATAACATAAATCAACAACACAGTCACTGTGTGTTTAAATAACATAAATCAACAACACAGTCACTGTGTGTTTAAATAACATAAATCAACAACACAGTCACTGTGTGTTTAAATAACATAAATCAACAACACAGTCACTGTGTGTTTAAATAACATAAATCAACAACACAGTCACTGTGTGTTTAAATAACATAAATCAACAACACAGTCACTGTGTGTTTAAATAACATAAATCAACAACACAGTCACTGTGTGTTTAAATAACATAAATCAACAACACAGTCACTGTGTGTTTAAATAACATAAATCAACAACACAGTCACTGTGTGTTTAAATAACATAAATCAACAACACAGTCACTGTGTGTTTAAATAACATAAATCAACAACACAGTCACTGTGTGTTTAAATAACATAAATCAACAACACAGTCACTGTGTGTTTAAATAACATAAATCAACAACACAGTCACTGTGTGTTTAAATAACATAAATCAACAACACAGTCACTGTGTGTTTAAATAACATAAATCAACAACACAGTCACTGTGTGTTTAAATAACATAAATCAACAACACAGTCACTGTGTGTTTAAATAACATAAATCAACAACACAGTCACTGTGTGTTTAAATAACATAAATCAACAACACAGTCACTGTGTGTTTAAATAACATAAATCAACAACACAGTCACTGTGTGTTTAAATAACATAAATCAACAACACAGTCACTGTGTGTTTAAATAACATAAATCAACAACACAGTCACTGTGTGTTTAAATAACATAAATCAACAACACAGTCACTGTGTGTTTAAATAACATAAATCAACAACACAGTCACTGTGTGTTTAAATAACATAAATCAACAACACAGTCACTGTGTGTTTAAATAACATAAATCAACAACACAGTCACTGTGTGTTTAAATAACATAAATCAACAACACAGTCACTGTGTGTTTAAATAACATAAATCAACAACACAGTCACTGTGTGTTTAAATAACATAAATCAACAACACAGTCACTGTGTGTTTAAATAACATAAATCAACAACACAGTCACTGTGTGTTTAAATAACATAAATCAACAACACAGTCACTGTGTGTTTAAATAACATAAATCAACAACACAGTCACTGTGTGTTTAAATAACATAAATCAACAACACAGTCACTGTGTGTTTAAATAACATAAATCAACAACACAGTCACTGTGTGTTTAAATAACATAAATCAACAACACAGTCACTGTGTGTTTAAATAACATAAATCAACAACACAGTCACTGTGTGTTTAAATAACATAAATCAACAACACAGTCACTGTGTGTTTAAATAACATAAATCAACAACACAGTCACTGTGTGTTTAAATAACATAAATCAACAACACAGTCACTGTGTGTTTAAATAACATAAATCAACAACACAGTCACTGTGTGTTTAAATAACATAAATCAACAACACAGTCACTGTGTGTTTAAATAACATAAATCAACAACACAGTCACTGTGTGTTTAAATAACATAAATCAACAACACAGTCTGTGTGTTTTTAAATAACATAAATCAACAACACAGTCACTGTGTGTTTAAATAACATAAATCAACAACACAGTCACTGTGTGTTTAAATAACATAAATCAACAACACAGTCACTGTGTGTTTAAATAACATAAATCAACAACACAGTCACTGTGTGTTTAAATAACATAAATCAACAACACAGTCACTGTGTGTTTAAATAACATAAATCAACAACACAGTCACTGTGTGTTTAAATAACATAAATCAACAACACAGTCACTGTGTGTTTAAATAACATAAATCAACAACACAGTCACTGTGTGTTTAAATAACATAAATCAACAACACAGTCACTGTGTGTTTAAATAACATAAATCAACAACACAGTCACTGTGTGTTTAAATAACATAAATCAACAACACAGTCACTGTGTGTGTTTAAATAACATAAATCAACAACACAGTCACTGTGTGTTTAAATAACATAAATCAACAACACAGTCACTGTGTGTTTAAATAACATAAATCAACAACACAGTCACTGTGTGTTTAAATAACATAAATCAACAACACAGTCACTGTGTGTTTAAATAACATAAATCAACAACACAGTCACTGTGTGTTTAAATAACATAAATCAACAACACAGTCACTGTGTGTTTAAATAACATAAATCAACAACACAGTCACTGTGTGTTTAAATAACATAAATCAACAACACAGTCACTGTGTGTTTAAATAACATAAATCAACAACACAGTCACTGTGTGTTTAAATAACATAAATCAACAACACAGTCACTGTGTGTTTAAATAACATAAATCAACAACACAGTCACTGTGTGTTTAAATAACATAAATCAACAACACAGTCACTGTGTGTTTAAATAACATAAATCAACAACACAGTCACTGTGTGTTTAAATAACATAAATCAACAACACAGTCACTGTGTGTTTAAATAACATAAATCAACAACACAGTCACTGTGTGTTTAAATAACATAAATCAACAACACAGTCACTGTGTGTTTAAATAACATAAATCAACAACACAGTCACTGTGTGTTTAAATAACATAAATCAACAACACAGTCACTGTGTGTTTAAATAACATAAATCAACAACACAGTCACTGTGTGTTTAAATAACATAAATCAACAACACAGTCACTGTGTGTTTAAATAACATAAATCAACAACACAGTCACTGTGTGTTTAAATAACATAAATCAACAACACAGTCACTGTGTGTTTAAATAACATAAATCAACAACACAGTCACTGTGTGTTTAAATAACATAAATCAACAACACAGTCACTGTGTGTTTAAATAACATAAATCAACAACACAGTCACTGTGTGTTTAAATAACATAAATCAACAACACAGTCACTGTGTGTTTAAATAACATAAATCAACAACACAGTCACTGTGTGTGTTTAAATAACATAAAATAAATCAACAACACAGTCACTGTGTGTTTAAATAACATAAATCAACAACACAGTCACTGTGTGTTTAAATAACATAAATCAACAACACAGTCACTGTGTGTTTAAATAACATAAATCAACAACACAGTCACTGTGTGTTTAAATAACATAAATCAACAACACAGTCACTGTGTGTTTAAAATCAACAACACAGTCACTGTGTGTTTAAATAACATAAATCAACAACACAGTCACTGTGTGTTTAAATAACATAAATCAACAACACAGTCACTGTGTGTTTAAATAACATAAATCAACAACACAGTCACTGTGTGTTTAAATAACATAAATCAACAACACAGTCACTGTGTGTGTTTAAATAACATAAATCAACAAACACAGTCACTGTGTGTTTAAATAACATAAATCAACAACACAGTCACTGTGTGTTTAAATAACATAAATCAACAACACAGTCACTGTGTGTTTAAATAACATAAATCAACAACACAGTCACTGTGTGTTTAAATAACATAAATCAACAACACAGTCACTGTGTGTTTAAATAACATAAATCAACAACACAGTCACTGTGTGTTTAAATAACATAAATCAACAACACAGTCACTGTGTGTTTAAATAACATAAATCAACAACACAGTCACTGTGTGTTTAAATAACATAAATCAACAACACAGTCACTGTGTGTTTAAATAACATAAATCAACAACACAGTCACTGTGTGTTTAAATAACATAAATCAACAACACAGTCACTGTGTGTTTAAATAACATAAATCAACAACACAGTCACTGTGTGTTTAAATAACATAAATCAACAACACAGTCACTGTGTGTTTAAATAACATAAATCAACAACACAGTCGCGGTGTGTTTAAATAACATAAATCAACAACACAGTCACTGTGTGTTTAAATAACATAAATCAACAACACAGTCACTGTGTGTTTAAATAACATAAATCAACAACACAGTCACTGTGTGTTTAAATAACATAAATCAACAACACAGTCACTGTGTGTTTAAATAACATAAATCAACAACACAGTCACTGTGTGTTTAAATAACATAAATCAACAACACAGTCACTGTGTGTTTAAATAACATAAATCAACAACACAGTCACTGTGTGTTTAAATAACATAAATCAACAACACAGTCACTGTGTGTTTAAATAACATAAATCAACAACACAGTCACTGTGTGTTTAAATAACATAAATCAACAACACAGTCACTGTGTGTTTAAATAACATAAATCAACAACACAGTCACTGTGTGTTTAAATAACATAAATCAACAACACAGTCACTGTGTGTTTAAATAACATAAATCAACAACACAGTCACTGTGTGTTTAAATAACATAAATGTGTGTTTAAATAACATAAATCAACAACACAGTCACTGTGTGTTTAAATAACATAAATCAACAACACAGTCACTGTGTGTTTAAATAACATAAATCAACAACACAGTCACTGTGTGTTTAAATAACATAAATCAACAACACAGTCACTGTGTGTTTAAATAACATAAATCAACAACACAGTCACTGTGTGTTTAAATAACATAAATCAACAACACAGTCACTGTGTGTTTAAATAACATAAATCAACAACACAGTCACTGTGTGTTTAAATAACATAAATCAACAACACAGTCACTGTGTGTTTAAATAACATAAATCAACAACACAGTCACTGTGTGTTTAAATAACATAAATCAACAACACAGTCACTGTGTGTTTAAATAACATAAATCAACAACACAGTCACTGTGTGTTTAAATAACATAAATCAACAACACAGTCACTGTGTGTTTAAATAACATAAATCAACAACACAGTCACTGTGTGTTTAAATAACATAAATCAACAACACAGTCACTGTGTGTTTAAATAACATAAATCAACAACACAGTCACTGTGTGTTTAAATAACATAAATCAACAACACAGTCACTGTGTGTTTAAATAACATAAATCAACAACACAGTCACTGTGTGTTTAAATAACATAAATCAACAACACAGTCACTGTGTGTTTAAATAACATAAATCAACAACACAGTCACTGTGTGTTTAAATAACATAAATCAACAACACAGTCACTGTGTGTTTAAATAACATAAATCAACAACACAGTCACTGTGTGTTTAAATAACATAAATCAACAACACAGTCACTGTGTGTTTAAATAACATAAATCAACAACACAGTCACTGTGTGTTTAAATAACATAAATCAACAACACAGTCACTGTGTGTTTAAATAACATAAATCAACAACACAGTCACTGTGTGTTTAAATAACATAAATCAACAACACAGTCACTGTGTGTTTAAATAACATAAATCAACAACACAGTCACTGTGTGTTTAAATAACATAAATCAACAACACAGTCACTGTGTGTTTAAATAACATAAATCAACAACACAGTCACTGTGTGTTTAAATAACATAAATCAACAACACAGTCACTGTGTGTTTAAATAACATAAATCAACAACACAGTCACTGTGTGTTTAAATAACATAAATCAACAACACAGTCACTGTGTGTTTAAATAACATAAATCAACAACACAGTCACTGTGTGTTTAAATAACATAAATCAACAACACAGTCACTGTGTGTTTAAATAACATAAATCAACAACACAGTCACTGTGTGTTTAAATAACATAAATCAACAACACAGTCACTGTGTGTTTAAATAACATAAATCAACAACACAGTCACTGTGTGTTTAAATAACATAAATCAACAACACAGTCACTGTGTGTTTAAATAACATAAATCAACAACACAGTCACTGTGTGTTTAAATAACATAAATCAACAACACAGTCACTGTGTGTTTAAATAACATAAATCAACAACACAGTCACTGTGTGTTTAAATAACATAAATCAACAACACAGTCACTGTGTGTTTAAATAACATAAATCAACAACACAGTCACTGTGTGTTTAAATAACATAAATCAACAACACAGTCACTGTGTGTTTAAATAACATAAATCAACAACACAGTCACTGTGTGTTTAAATAACATAAATCAACAACACAGTCACTGTGTGTTTAAATAACATAAATCAACAACACAGTCACTGTGTGTTTAAATAACATAAATCAACAACACAGTCACTGTGTGTTTAAATAACATAAATCAACAACACAGTCACTGTGTGTTTAAATAACATAAATCAACAACACAGTCACTGTGTGTTTAAATAACATAAATCAACAACACAGTCACTGTGTGTTTAAATAACATAAATCAACAACACAGTCACTGTGTGTTTAAATAACATAAATCAACAACACAGTCACTGTGTGTTTAAATAACATAAATCAACAACACAGTCACTGTGTGTTTAAATAACATAAATCAACAACACAGTCACTGTGTGTTTAAATAACATAAATCAACAACACAGTCACTGTGTGTTTAAATAACATAAATCAACAACACAGTCACTGTGTGTTTAAATAACATAAATCAACAACACAGTCACTGTGTGTTTAAATAACATAAATCAACAACACAGTCACTGTGTGTTTAAATAACATAAATCAACAACACAGTCACTGTGTGTTTAAATAACATAAATCAACAACACAGTCACTGTGTGTTTAAATAACATAAATCAACAACACAGTCACTGTGTGTTTAAATAACATAAATCAACAACACAGTCACTGTGTGTTTAAATAACATAAATCAACAACACAGTCACTGTGTGTTTAAATAACATAAATCAACAACACAGTCACTGTGTGTTTAAATAACATAAATCAACAACACAGTCACTGTGTGTTTAAATAACATAAATCAACAACACAGTCACTGTGTGTTTAAATAACATAAATCAACAACACAGTCACTGTGTGTTTAAATAACATAAATCAACAACACAGTCACTGTGTGTTTAAATAACATAAATCAACAACACAGTCACTGTGTGTTTAAATAACATAAATCAACAACACAGTCACTGTGTGTTTAAATAACATAAATCAACAACACAGTCACTGTGTGTTTAAATAACATAAATCAACAACACAGTCACTGTGTGTTTAAATAACATAAATCAACAACACAGTCACTGTGTGTTTAAATAACATAAATCAACAACACAGTCACTGTGTGTTTAAATAACATAAATCAACAACACAGTCACTGTGTGTTTAAATAACATAAATCAACAACACAGTCACTGTGTGTTTAAATAACATAAATCAACAACACAGTCACTGTGTGTTTAAATAACATAAATCAACAACACAGTCACTGTGTGTTTAAATAACATAAATCAACAACACAGTCACTGTGTGTTTAAATAACATAAATCAACAACACAGTCACTGTGTGTTTAAATAACATAAATCAACAACACAGTCACTGTGTGTTTAAATAACATAAATCAACAACACAGTCACTGTGTGTTTAAATAACATAAATCAACAACACAGTCACTGTGTGTTTAAATAACATAAATCAACAACACAGTCACTGTGTGTTTAAATAACATAAATCAACAACACAGTCACTGTGTGTTTAAATAACATAAATCAACAACACAGTCACTGTGTGTTTAAATAACATAAATCAACAACACAGTCACTGTGTGTTTAAATAACATAAATCAACAACACAGTCACTGTGTGTTTAAATAACATAAATCAACAACACAGTCACTGTGTGTTTAAATAACATAAATCAACAACACAGTCACTGTGTGTTTAAATAACATAAATCAACAACACAGTCACTGTGTGTTTAAATAACATAAATCAACAACACAGTCACTGTGTGTTTAAATAACATAAATCAACAACACAGTCACTGTGTGTTTAAATAACATAAATCAACAACACAGTCACTGTGTGTTTAAATAACATAAATCAACAACACAGTCACTGTGTGTTTAAATAACATAAATCAACAACACAGTCACTGTGTGTTTAAATAACATAAATCAACAACACAGTCACTGTGTGTTTAAATAACATAAATCAACAACACAGTCACTGTGTGTTTAAATAACATAAATCAACAACACAGTCACTGTGTGTTTAAATAACATAAATCAACAACACAGTCACTGTGTGTTTAAATAACATAAATCAACAACACAGTCACTGTGTGTTTAAATAACATAAATCAACAACACAGTCACTGTGTGTTTAAATAACATAAATCAACAACACAGTCGCGGTGTGTTTAAATAACATAAATCAACAACACAGTCACTGTGTGTTTAAATAACATAAATCAACAACACAGTCACTGTGTGTTTAAATAACATAAATCAACAACACAGTCACTGTGTGTTTAAATAACATAAATCAACAACACAGTCACTGTGTGTTTAAATAACATAAATCAACAACACAGTCACTGTGTGTTTAAATAACATAAATCAACAACACAGTCACTGTGTGTTTAAATAACATAAATCAACAACACAGTCACTGTGTGTTTAAATAACATAAATCAACAACACAGTCACTGTGTGTTTAAATAACATAAATCAACAACACAGTCACTGTGTGTTTAAATAACATAAATCAACAACACAGTCACTGTGTGTTTAAATAACATAAATCAACAACACAGTCACTGTGTGTTTAAATAACATAAATCAACAACACAGTCACTGTGTGTTTAAATAACATAAATCAACAACACAGTCGCGGTGTGTTTAAATAACATAAATCAACAACACAGTCACTGTGTGTTTAAATAACATAAATCAACAACACAGTCACTGTGTGTTTAAATAACATAAATCAACAACACAGTCACTGTGTGTTTAAATAACATAAATCAACAACACAGTCACTGTGTGTTTAAATAACATAAATCAACAACACAGTCACTGTGTGTTTAAATAACATAAATCAACAACACAGTCACTGTGTGTTTAAATAACATAAATCAACAACACAGTCACTGTGTGTTTAAATAACATAAATCAACAACACAGTCACTGTGTGTTTAAATAACATAAATCAACAACACAGTCACTGTGTGTTTAAATAACATAAATCAACAACACAGTCACTGTGTGTTTAAATAACATAAATCAACAACACAGTCACTGTGTGTTTAAATAACATAAATCAACAACACAGTCACTGTGTGTTTAAATAACATAAATCAACAACACAGTCACTGTGTGTTTAAATAACATAAATCAACAACACAGTCACTGTGTGTTTAAATAACATAAATCAACAACACAGTCACTGTGTGTTTAAATAACATAAATCAACAACACAGTCACTGTGTGTTTAAATAACATAAATCAACAACACAGTCACTGTGTGTTTAAATAACATAAATCAACAACACAGTCACTGTGTGTTTAAATAACATAAATCAACAACACAGTCACTGTGTGTTTAAATAACATAAATCAACAACACAGTCACTGTGTGTTTAAATAACATAAATCAACAACACAGTCACTGTGTGTTTAAATAACATAAATCAACAACACAGTCACTGTGTGTTTAAATAACATAAATCAACAACACAGTCACTGTGTGTTTAAATAACATAAATCAACAACACAGTCACTGTGTGTTTAAATAACATAAATCAACAACACAGTCACTGTGTGTTTAAATAACATAAATCAACAACACAGTCACTGTGTGTTTAAATAACATAAATCAACAACACAGTCACTGTGTGTTTAAATAACATAAATCAACAACACAGTCACTGTGTGTTTAAATAACATAAATCAACAACACAGTCACTGTGTGTTTAAATAACATAAATCAACAACACAGTCACTGTGTGTTTAAATAACATAAATCAACAACACAGTCACTGTGTGTTTAAATAACATAAATCAACAACACAGTCACTGTGTGTTTAAATAACATAAATCAACAACACAGTCACTGTGTGTTTAAATAACATAAATCAACAACACAGTCACTGTGTGTTTAAATAACATAAATCAACAACACAGTCACTGTGTGTTTAAATAACATAAATCAACAACACAGTCACTGTGTGTTTAAATAACATAAATCAACAACACAGTCACTGTGTGTTTAAATAACATAAATCAACAACACAGTCACTGTGTGTTTAAATAACATAAATCAACAACACAGTCACTGTGTGTTTAAATAACATAAATCAACAACACAGTCACTGTGTGTTTAAATAACATAAATCAACAACACAGTCACTGTGTGTTTAAATAACATAAATCAACAACACAGTCACTGTGTGTTTAAATAACATAAATCAACAACACAGTCACTGTGTGTTTAAATAACATAAATCAACAACACAGTCACTGTGTGTTTAAATAACATAAATCAACAACACAGTCACTGTGTGTTTAAATAACATAAATCAACAACACAGTCACTGTGTGTTTAAATAACATAAATCAACAACACAGTCACTGTGTGTTTAAATAACATAAATCAACAACACAGTCACTGTGTGTTTAAATAACATAAATCAACAACACAGTCACTGTGTGTTTAAATAACATAAATCAACAACACAGTCACTGTGTGTTTAAATAACATAAATCAACAACACAGTCACTGTGTGTTTAAATAACATAAATCAACAACACAGTCACTGTGTGTTTAAATAACATAAATCAACAACACAGTCACTGTGTGTTTAAATAACATAAATCAACAACACAGTCACTGTGTGTTTAAATAACATAAATCAACAACACAGTCACTGTGTGTTTAAATAACATAAATCAACAACACAGTCACTGTGTGTTTAAATAACATAAATCAACAACACAGTCACTGTGTGTTTAAATAACATAAATCAACAACACAGTCACTGTGTGTTTAAATAACATAAATCAACAACACAGTCACTGTGTGTTTAAATAACATAAATCAACAACACAGTCACTGTGTGTTTAAATAACATAAATCAACAACACAGTCACTGTGTGTTTAAATAACATAAATCAACAACACAGTGTGTGTTTAAATAACATAAATCAACAACACAGTGTGTTTAAATAACATAAATCAACAACACAGTCACTGTGTGTTTAAATAACATAAATCAACAACACAGTCACTGTGTGTTTAAATAACATAAATCAACAACACAGTCACTGTGTGTTTAAATAACATAAATCAACAACACAGTCACTGTGTGTTTAAATAACATAAATCAACAACACAGTCACTGTGTGTTTAAATAACATAAATCAACAACACAGTCACTGTGTGTTTAAATAACATAAATCAACAACACAGTCACTGTGTGTTTAAATAACATAAATCAACAACACAGTCACTGTGTGTTTAAATAACATAAATCAACAACACAGTCACTGTGTGTTTAAATAACATAAATCAACAACACAGTCACTGTGTGTTTAAATAACATAAATCAACAACACAGTCACTGTGTGTTTAAATAACATAAATCAACAACACAGTCACTGTGTGTTTAAATAACATAAATCAACAACACAGTCACTGTGTGTTTAAATAACATAAATCAACAACACAGTCACTGTGTGTTTAAATAACATAAATCAACAACACAGTCACTGTGTGTTTAAATAACATAAATCAACAACACAGTCACTGTGTGTTTAAATAACATAAATCAACAACACAGTCACTGTGTGTTTAAATAACATAAATCAACAACACAGTCACTGTGTGTTTTTAAATAACATAAATCAACAACACAGTCACTGTGTGTTTAAATAACATAAATCAACAACACAGTCACTGTGTGTTTAAATAACATAAATCAACAACACAGTCACTGTGTGTTTAAATAACATAAATCAACAACACAGTCACTGTGTGTTTAAATAACATAAATCAACAACACAGTCACTGTGTGTTTAAATAACATAAATCAACAACACAGTCACTGTGTGTTTAAATAACATAAATCAACAACACAGTCACTGTGTGTTTAAATAACATAAATCAACAACACAGTCACTGTGTGTTTAAATAACATAAATCAACAACACAGTCACTGTGTGTTTAAATAACATAAATCAACAACACAGTCACTGTGTGTTTAAATAACATAAATCAACAACACAGTCACTGTGTGTTTAAATAACATAAATCAACAACACAGTCACTGTGTGTTTAAATAACATAAATCAACAACACAGTCACTGTGTGTTTAAATAACATAAATCAACAACACAGTCACTGTGTGTTTAAATAACATAAATCAACAACACAGTCACTGTGTGTTTAAATAACATAAATCAACAACACAGTCACTGTGTGTTTAAATAACATAAATCAACAACACAGTCACTGTGTGTTTAAATAACATAAATCAACAACACAGTCACTGTGTGTTTAAATAACATAAATCAACAACACAGTCACTGTGTGTTTAAATAACATAAATCAACAACACAGTCACTGTGTGTTTAAATAACATAAATCAACAACACAGTCACTGTGTGTTTAAATAACATAAATCAACAACACAGTCACTGTGTGTTTAAATAACATAAATCAACAACACAGTCACTGTGTGTTTAAATAACATAAATCAACAACACAGTCACTGTGTGTTTAAATAACATAAATCAACAACACAGTCACTGTGTGTTTAAATAACATAAATCAACAACACAGTCACTGTGTGTTTAAATAACATAAATCAACAACACAGTCACTGTGTGTTTAAATAACATAAATCAACAACACAGTCACTGTGTGTTTAAATAACATAAATCAACAACACAGTCACTGTGTGTTTAAATAACATAAATCAACAACACAGTCACTGTGTGTTTAAATAACATAAATCAACAACACAGTCACTGTGTGTTTAAATAACATAAATCAACAACACAGTCACTGTGTGTTTAAATAACATAAATCAACAACACAGTCACTGTGTGTTTAAATAACATAAATCAACAACACAGTCACTGTGTGTTAAATAAATCAACAACACAGTCACTGTGTGTTTAAATAACATAAATCAACACAGTCACTGTGTGTTTAAATAACATAAATCGACAACACAGTCACTGTGTGTTTAAATAACATAAATCAACAACACAGTCACTGTGTGTTTAAATAACATAAATCAACAACACAGTCGCTGTGTGTTTAAATAACATAAATCAACAACACAGTCACTGTGTGTTTAAATAACATAAATCAACAACACAGTCGCGGTGTGTTTAAATAACATAAATCAACAACACAGTCACTGTGTGTTTAAATAACATAAATCAACAACACAGTCGCGGTGTGTTTAAATAACATAAATCAATAACACAATCACTGTGTGTTTAAATAACATAAATCGACAACACAGTCGGTGTGTGTTTAAATAACATAAATCAACAACACAGTCATTCTGTGTATAAATAACATAAATCAACAACACAGTCGCGGTGTGTTTAAATAACATAAATCAACAACACAGTCACTGTGTGTTTAAATAACATAAATCAACAACACAGTCACTGTGTGTTTAAATAACATAAATCAACAACACAGTCACTGTGTGTTTAAATAACATAAATCAACAACACAGTCACTGTGTGTTTAAATAACATAAATCAACAACACAGTCACTGTGTGTTTAAATAACATAAATCAACAACACAGTCACTGTGTGTTTAAATAACATAAATCAACAACACAGTCACTGTGTGTTTAAATAACATAAATCAACAACACAGTCGCGGTCAACAACACAGTCGCGGTGTGTTTAAATAACATAAATCAAGAACACGGTCACTGTGTGTTTAAATAACATAAATCAACAACACAGTCCGTAGGTGTTTAAATGACATAAATCAAGAACACAGTCACTGTGTGTTTAAATAACATAAATCAACAACACAGTCTCTGTGTGTTTAAATAACATAAATCAACAACACAGTCACTGTGTGTTTAAATAACATAAATCAACAACACAGTCACTGTGTGTTTAAATAACATAAATCAACAACACAGTCACTGTGTGTTTAAATAATAAATAAAGTCACTGTGTGTTTAAATAACACAGTCAACAACACAGTGTGTGTTTAAATAACATAAATCAACAACACAGTCACTGTGTGTTTAAATAACATAAATCAACAACACAGTCACTGTGTGTTTAAATAACATAAATCAACAACACAGTCACTGTGTGTTTAAATAACATAAATCAACAACACAGTCACTGTGTGTTTAAATAACATAAATCAACAACACAGTCACTGTGTGTTTAAATAACATAAATCAACAACACAGTCACTGTGTGTTTAAATAACATAAATCAACAACACAGTCACTGTGTGTTTAAATAACATAAATCAACAACACAGTCACTGTGTGTTTAAATAACATAAATCAACAACACAGTCACTGTGTGTTTAAATAACATAAATCAACAACACAGTCACTGTGTGTTTAAATAACATAAATCAACAACACAGTCACTGTGTGTTTAAATAACATAAATCAACAACACAGTCACTGTGTGTTTAAATAACATAAATCAACAACACAGTCACTGTGTGTTTAAATAACATAAATCAACAACACAGTCACTGTGTGTTTAAATAACATAAATCAACAACACAGTCACTGTGTGTTTAAATAACATAAATCAACAACACAGTCACTGTGTGTTTAAATAACATAAATCAACAACACAGTCACTGTGTGTTTAAATAACATAAATCAACAACACAGTCACTGTGTGTTTAAATAACATAAATCAACAACACAGTCACTGTGTGTTTAAATAACATAAATCAACAACACAGTCACTGTGTGTTTAAATAACATAAATCAACAACACAGTCACTGTGTGTTTAAATAACATAAATCAACAACACAGTCACTGTGTGTTTAAATAACATAAATCAACAACACAGTCACTGTGTGTTTAAATAACATAAATCAACAACACAGTCACTGTGTGTTTAAATAACATAAATCAACAACACAGTCACTGTGTGTTTAAATAACATAAATCAACAACACAGTCACTGTGTGTGTTTAAATAACATAAATCAACAACACAGTCACTGTGTGTTTAAATAACATAAATCAACAACACAGTCACTGTGTGTTTAAATAACATAAATCAACAACACAGTCACTGTGTGTTTAAATAACATAAATCAACAACACAGTCACTGTGTGTTTAAATAACATAAATCAACAACACAGTCACTGTGTGTTTAAATAACATAAATCAACAACACAGTCACTGTGTGTTTAAATAACATAAATCAACAACACAGTCACTGTGTGTTTAAATAACATAAATCAACAACACAGTCACTGTGTGTTTAAATAACATAAATCAACAACACAGTCACTGTGTGTTTAAATAACATAAATCAACAACACAGTCACTGTGTGTTTAAATAACATAAATCAACAACACAGTCACTGTGTGTTTAAATAACATAAATCAACAACACAGTCACTGTGTGTTTAAATAACATAAATCAACAACACAGTCACTGTGTGTTTAAATAACATAAATCAACAACACAGTCACTGTGTGTTTAAATAACATAAATCAACAACACAGTCACTGTGTGTTTAAATAACATAAATCAACAACACAGTCACTGTGTGTTTAAATAACATAAATCAACAACACAGTCACTGTGTGTTTAAATAACATAAATCAACAACACAGTCACTGTGTGTTTAAATAACATAAATCAACAACACAGTCACTGTGTGTTTAAATAACATAAATCAACAACACAGTCACTGTGTGTTTAAATAACATAAATCAACAACACAGTCACTGTGTGTTTAAATAACATAAATCAACAACACAGTCACTGTGTGTTTAAATAACATAAATCAACAACACAGTCACTGTGTGTTTAAATAACATAAATCAACAACACAGTCACTGTGTGTTTAAATAACATAAATCAACAACACAGTCACTGTGTGTTTAAATAACATAAATCAACAACACAGTCACTGTGTGTTTAAATAACATAAATCAACAACACAGTCACTGTGTGTTTAAATAACATAAATCAACAACACAGTCACTGTGTGTTTAAATAACATAAATCAACAACACAGTCACTGTGTGTTTAAATAACATAAATCAACAACACAGTCACTGTGTGTTTAAATAACATAAATCAACAACACAGTCACTGTGTGTTTAAATAACATAAATCAACAACACAGTCACTGTGTGTTTAAATAACATAAATCAACAACACAGTCACTGTGTGTTTAAATAACATAAATCAACAACACAGTCACTGTGTGTTTAAATAACATAAATCAACAACACAGTCACTGTGTGTTTAAATAACATAAATCAACAACACAGTCACTGTGTGTTTAAATAACATAAATCAACAACACAGTCACTGTGTGTTTAAATAACATAAATCAACAACACAGTCACTGTGTGTTTAAATAACATAAATCAACAACACAGTCACTGTGTGTTTAAATAACATAAATCAACAACACAGTCACTGTGTGTTTAAATAACATAAATCAACAACACAGTCACTGTGTGTTTAAATAACATAAATCAACAACACAGTCACTGTGTGTTTAAATAACATAAATCAACAACACAGTCACTGTGTGTTTAAATAACATAAATCAACAACACAGTCACTGTGTGTTTAAATAACATAAATCAACAACACAGTCACTGTGTGTTTAAATAACATAAATCAACAACACAGTCACTGTGTGTTTAAATAACGTAAATCAACAACACAGTCACTGTATGTTTAAATAATATAAATCAACAACACAGTCACTGTGTGTTTAAATAACATAAATCAACAACACAGTCACTGTGTGTTTAAATAACATAAATCAACAACACAGTCACTGTGTGTTTAAATAACATAAATCAACAACACAGTCACTGTGTGTTTAAATAACATAAATCAACAACACAGTCACTGTGTGTTTAAATAACATAAATCAACAACACAGTCACTGTGTGTTTAAATAACATAAATCAACAACACAGTCACTGTGTGTTTAAATAACATAAATCAACAACACAGTCACTGTGTGTTTAAATAACATAAATCAACAACACAGTCGCTGTGTGTTTAAATAACATAAATCAACAACACAGTCACTGTGTGTTTACATAACATAAATCAACAACACAGTCCCGGTGTGTTTAAATAACATTAATCAACAACACAGTCACTGTGTGTTTAAATAACATAAATCAACAACACAGTCACTGTGTGTTTAAATAACATAAATCAACAACACAGTCACTGTGTGTTTAAATAACATAAATCGACAACACAGTCGGTGTGTGTTTAAATAACATAAATCAACAACACAGTCACTGTGTGTTTAAATAACATAAATCAACAACACAGTCGCGGTGTGTTTAAATAACATAAATCAACAACACAGTCACTGTGTGTTTAAATAACATAAATCAACAACACAGTCACTGTGTGTTTAAATAACATAAATCAACAACACAGTCACTGTGTGTTTAAATAACATAAATCAACAACACAGTCACTGTGTGTTTAAATAACATAAATCAACAACACAGTCACTGTGTGTTTAAATAACATAAATCAACAACACAGTCACTGTGTGTTTAAATAACATAAATCAACAACACAGTCACTGTGTGTTTAAATAACATAAATCAACAACACAGTCACTGTGTGTTTAAATAACATAAATCAACAACAAGTCACTGTGTGTTTAAATAACATAAATCAACAACACAGTCACTGTGTGTTTAAATAACATAAATCAACAACACAGTCACTGTGTGTTTAAATAACATAAATCAACAACACAGTCACTGTGTGTTTAAATAACATAAATCAACAACACAGTCGCGGTGTGTTTAAATAACATAAATCAACAACACAGTCACTGTGTGTTTAAATAACATAAATCAACAACACAGTCACTGTGTGTTTAAATAACATAAATCAACAACACAGTCACTGTGTGTTTAAATAACATAAATCAACAACACAGTCACTGTGTGTTTAAATAACATAAATCAACAACACAGTCACTGTGTGTTTAAATAACATAAATCAACAACACAGTCACTGTGTGTTTAAATAACATAAATCAACAACACAGTCACTGTGTGTTTAAATAACATAAATCAACAACACAGTCACTGTGTGTTTAAATAACATAAATCAACAACACAGTCACTGTGTGTTTAAATAACATAAATCAACAACACAGTCACTGTGTGTTTAAATAACATAAATCAACAACACAGTCACTGTGTGTTTAAATAACATAAATCAACAACACAGTCACTGTGTGTTTAAATAACATAAATCAACAACACAGTCACTGTGTGTTTAAATAACATAAATCAACAACACAGTCACTGTGTGTTTAAATAACATAAATCAACAACACAGTCACTGTGTGTTTAAATAACATAAATCAACAACACAGTCACTGTGTGTTTAAATAACATAAATCAACAACACAGTCACTGTGTGTTTAAATAACATAAATCAACAACACAGTCACTGTGTGTTTAAATAACATAAATCAACAACACAGTCACTGTGTGTTTAAATAACATAAATCAACAACACAGTCACTGTGTGTTTAAATAACATAAATCAACAACACAGTCACTGTGTGTTTAAATAACATAAATCAACAACACAGTCACTGTGTGTTTAAATAACATAAATCAACAACACAGTCACTGTGTGTTTAAATAACATAAATCAACAACACAGTCACTGTGTGTTTAAATAACATAAATCAACAACACAGTCAGTCACTGTGTGTTTAAATAACATAAATCAACAACACAGTCACTGTGTGTTTAAATAACATAAATCAACAACACAGTCACTGTGTGTTTAAATTGTGGTTATTCCATAAGTTTCATCTGGCAAAAGCAACAGTGGCTGAAAATCGTATTTTTGACGACAGAGTGTGTGTGTGTGTTTTCTTACAGCAAAGCCACATCGAGTTATCTGTTGAGTCCACCGAGGGGAATCAAACCCCTGATTTTAGCGTTGTAAGTCGTCCGCAGGCTTACCGCCGAGCCACTGGGGAGCCAATAAAAACAGACTTGCATCCTGCTATAACTCGTGTGTTATATCTCTCTGTTTGTCTTCTAACTCGTATTAGGAACTGTTGATTGTATTAACAGTATATATATTTTTATTTTAAAATATATACATTTTCATAGCTGCAGTAATAAATAAATATAGATTAGTTAGCGAAGCGGCCACTAGGAGTACTGTTTGTTTTTGCGTGTGTTTTTTTTTTTTTCTTTGAATATCGCTATCCTTCCCTAATTTAGCAGTGTAAGACCAGAGGGAAGGCAGCTAGTCATCATCACCCACCGCCAACTCTTCGGCTACTCTTTTACTAACGAATAGTGGGATTGACCATCACATTATAACGCCCCCATGGCTGAAAGGGCGAGCATGTTTGGCGCGACAGGGAATCGAACCCGCGACCCTGGGATTACGGGTCAAGGCGACCCAGCTGTTTGTTTTAAAGTTAAGCACAAATCTACACAATGGGCAAATTTGTGCTCTGCTCACTAGTGCTTTCTAGCGTTGTAAGTGTGCAGACATACCGTTGTGGCACTTGGAGGGGGGGATATACACACAATCTGTGTCATTACTGACATACAAAGGACAAAAACGGGAACACTGTTTATATTAATAACTGGTGAAACATTAATTCTACATTTGTTCTAATCTTATTTAAACATTTATATAGCTACTGGCATTGTTCGAAATAAAATGTATTTCATAAACCTCTCGCCGTGCAGAGCAGAGCAAGGAATATTTTAATAATGTTATGTAATCAAACAAACAGTACGTGTTCGGCATATGTGCATCAAAATTAGCAATATTACTCGGTCAAATAAACCCTTGTGCCCCACGTTTAAGTTTTTTTCCTATACCCCTGATATGAGTAGACGCTCGCATGTTTGTTTTAAATTTTCTCGCAAAGCTACGCAAGAGCTATCTGTGCGTTTAAAGCTGACCTCAGTTATTGATATTATAAACTGAAGGGAAGAACGCTGACAAACTCTTGGAATAATCCTGTCTTATCGAAGTGTGAGATTTGACTGTTATTCTTATAACGCTTCTACAGTCTTTAAGTGAGGAAAGCATGTTTGCAGCAACTGGACGCGGTTTACGAACTTGGGACTCGCAGTCGGGTCAGACTAGCCATAAACTAAGCTACCCCCATGTTACTATGGGTAGCGTTGAACTGGCTCTGATTTTAATAGCTCAGATAAGTATGTGTGTGTTTTCTTATAGCAAAGCCACATCGGACTATCTGCTGAGTCCATCGAGGGGAATCGAACCCCTACTTTAGCTCAGATAAGTATTCTCAACTCAAATGGTGGTCGGTTGTAGAATGATAGAACATGTTGAGCTGTGTAGACCTATGAACCACCGCTAGTACAGCAGTAAATATACGGATTTACAACGCTCAAGGCAGGGGTTCGATTCTCTTCGGTGGACTCCGCAGATAGCCCGATAAGGCTTTGCTATAAGAAAAATACACACACAGACCTATGAATACGTGACGTTTAAAGTATCCGTTTTAAGGAGAAACTCTCTCATGAGAATGATTTAGATTGGTATCTTAATTAAAACGTTGAAAATTAATTCGTATAAGTTTATTTATCGTATTTTCATTAAGGTTGAAGGAAAGTCGTAATGAAAACACTTTAGAGATCTCAAAACGATGCTCATGTGACATGTACAGTTGTGTAATTCGTGCGTTTAATTTAACAAATCGTATATTTACTGTTTTTATCACAACGCTGATCTCATGATCGATACTTACAAGTACAAATCACTACATTTCAACACACCAGTAAAATATTGTAATATTCCTTCAAAGAGCTGTTGTAATGCGATTACTGTGGTTCGAATACTTACATGTAACGAAACCTGAGGAAGCAGTTTTGTTGGTTATATTAATGTATGTGTGGTATAATAACACAGAGCTGCACTATGGATTAACTGTGTCATGTCTGCTGTGAGAAGTACGGACTGGACTCTAGACTTTTAAACCCTTGAGACACGGTGAACAGAACCAGAGGCCGTATACTTATGTTTGTCGCATCACGTTAATTTAGAACATCAAATAAGAACAACAAGAACCAATCTAAAGATTTCACCAAATAATTTTCTTATTCAAGTACCCCGGCATGACCAGGTGGATAAGGCACTCGACTCGTAATCTGAGAGTCGCGGGTTTAAATTCCCGTCACACTAAACATGTTCGCCCTTTCAGCCATGGGGCGTTATAATGTTACGACCAATCCCATTATTCGTTGGCAAAAGTGTAGCCCAAGAGTTGGCGGTGGGTGGTGATGGCTAGCTGTCTTCCCTCTAGTCTTACATTGCAAAATTAGGAACGGCTAGCGCAGATAGCCCTCGGGTAGCTTTGCTCGAAGTTCAAAACAAACAAAACCAAACATATTCAAGCCAAAATCTAAACTTCAGTATCAGCTTGATGTTTAAAAGAACGGATCAAAGAAACCCTGTAAGATTTCTGATCAGATAGTAGAACGAAGAGCTAATCTTGTCAGGGTCGGTGAGAACTGGACAGTGACTTATCATCTATCAGTGTTTGATTGGAAAATACCTATGAGTTTAGATGTAAACAAAGAAAATCCTTAACGCTTTTCTCGTATCATAGGTTTTTAGTTTTGTCCGTGGTGTCAAACAGGAGGATGGACACTGTGGTTAAAAACTAAGCCCTCCTTCTAAAATCTGGTGGGTGTTTTGCACGAGCTTCGTCCGACAAAAATTCTGAGGTGAAAGAATGAAGGTATTTAGAAATGTTGGAACTCGTCACCAGCCCCATTAATATCACAATGTCAGTAATTTTCCAAACGCTCGCTATAGTCTATTGTATATTCTATTGTCTCTGCAGACAGCCTTTAAGTAGCTTTTCGTAAGGTTATGAGTCATTTAATAAATCATAGCATACGCGGCTAGTGCCGCTGACTGTTTTCCCTTCAACTAACAATCAATTATAAATTCATGGTATCTGTCAGTGATTTCTCGTTTCGCTTTTGTAGGTAACATGTGATATAGGGTGCCGTTCCGGTTGAAAATCCCAAATATAATTATACAAGAAATTCAGAAGTGAGTGTTACATTCAAATTACAACTAACAAACCTGTAACACGGCAGACGTATAATTACAACAGGTGTTTATGGATTCGACCCGAGCGGTCCAAACAACATAAAGATCTGTAGTGTCGTTAATGTGAATTGTTCTACGTATATGTTACATGAGCACACTTCAAATATTTCAAAGTATTTCAAATTTAGTATGTCCTATGTTATAAATGTTTTTTTAAAAGTTGACAGCTCATTTTATCTGTAAACTGTCTGTCAAATTTGAACGTTGTTCTCGTCAAGTAACTTATAAAAGAATCTATTGAGGCCAAGGCTTTGTGACTTCTAACGTAAGGGATTACACTCTACATAAAAATGGCCAATCAGGATTAAGCAATTCCCATTCAAAATTCAAAATTGAAGTTCTCCCCCAGGGACGCGCTCTGATAGAAGAGACTGCATTAAAATAGAGTAGTCTTTTCGAAACTAAGGAAAACGTCAGAATAAATCTACAGAAAAAAGCCCACGAACAGCTAATAAAATTTAACTCAGTAAATTATTTTTACTTGTGTACAGTTGAATCTCTATTTTAATATCTTCGATAGGGTTCTGTATTAGCACAGGACTATCTTTGTGTATTCATCATTTTCATTTTATCGAAGTTTTGCACGTTGTGAAAGATAATTTCGATAGTGTCCCAGATTGTGTACGTTAGTGAAAGATAATATCGATAGTGTCCCAGATTGTGTACGTTAGTGGAAGTTAATATCGATAGTGTTCCAGATTGTGTACGTTAGTGAAAGATAATATCGATAGTGTCCCAGATTGTGTACTTTAATGAAAGATAATATCGATAGTGTCCCAGATTGTGTAGGTTAGTGAAAGGTAATATCGATTGTGTCCCAGATTGTGTACTTTAATGAAAGATAATATCGACAATGTTCCAGATTGTGTACTTTAATGAAAGATAATATCGATAGTGTCCCAGATTGTGTACGTTAGTGAAAGATAATATCGATAGTGTCCCAGATTGTGTACTTTAATGAAAGATAATATCGATAGTGTCCCAGATTGTGTACGTTAGTGAAAGGTAATATCGAAAGTGTCCCAGATTGTGTACTTTAATGAAAGATAATATCGATAGTGTCCCAGATTGTGTACGTTAGTGAAAGATAATATCGATAGTGTCCCAGATTGTGTACGTTAGTGAAAGATAATATTGATAGTGTCCCAGATTGTGTACGTTAGTGAAAGATAATATCGATAGTGTCCCAGATTGTGTACGTTAGTGAAAGATAATATCGACAGTGTTCCAGATTGTGTACGTTAGTGAAAGGTAATATCGATTGTGTCCCAGATTGTGTACGTTAGTGAAAGATAATATTGATAGTGTCCCAGATTGTGAACGTTAGTGAAAGATAATATTGATAGTGTCCCAGATTGTGTACGTTAGTAAAAGATAATATCGATAGTGTCCCAGATTGTGTACGTTAGTGGAATATAATGTCGTTACTGTCCCAGATTGTTGTCGTATTCGCCACCTCTCACTAAACACAACAGTTTCGAAAAATCGAGCAAACCCTTAGTAATCCTAAGCAAAAGTGATCCAAGATAAGTTTAGGTGAAAAGGAACCAATCATTCAACACCAAGCTTTATCAGCTGGTTCAGGTGTATGAAATCGTTTGTGGAACATATGAAAACAAAGCTTTACTGATTGTATTGCAAGATTATTTTAAAATCGTATTTTTTTATTACGAAACTTTGTTAAGATCTCAAGTCGAACTGTGTACTGATGTTCATTTATCAGTTCTGTCAGTTAATAGGATCGTTACGAACAAAATTTAACATTCGTTGTTTTGTCATCACGATTTAATCAAACGTTTTAATCTTTGGTATAAGAAATAAATGATCAGAAATATTGTGAGAAATATAACGGTATATTAAAGTATATGTAGAGGATTGTTTGTTTGTTTTCCGCGCACAGCTACTCGAGGGCTATCTGTGCTAGCCGTCCCGAATTTAGCAATGTAAGATCAGAGGGAAGGCAGCTAGTCATCGCCACCCACTGCCAAATCTTGGGCTACTCTTTTGCCAATGAATAGTGGGGTTGACTGTCACATTATAACGTCCCTATGTCTGAAAAGGCGGGCATGTTTGGTGCGAGCGGGATGCGAACCCGCGACCCTCGCATTACGAGTTTAACGCCTTTACTCGCTTGGCCATGCCGGGCCTTATGTAGAGGAGCGAACAACGTTTCAACCTTCTTCGGTCATTGTCAGGTTCACAAAAAATGAAATAAAGAGGTAACTGACCGAAATATAATGTGGTCAGCTATCGATCAGTTATCTGTTTCTTTTTTGTGAACGTGACGATGACCGAAGAAGGTCGAAACGTTGTTCGCTCCTCCATATAACAAAATTTCTCAACCCAAACCAGCCGTTTTTACATATATTTTTCTCTATAAGTGGGTTTTCTCGTCATCACTGATAACGGTATGTTGATTAAAGAACAAACAGCACCGACCTAAATTCAGAAGAAAAGACAGGTAAGCCCACAATATTTGTGGGAATGCAAGAGATCATTTTTCTACATGTTCTTTGGGGTTCAGTTTGGTAACAACATGAGCTGAAATAATGAAATACTGCTGGCGTCATCTGTTGAGTAGTATGAGAACTATTATTTAAAATGATTAGTTTATTATTTACAAAGTGTGTCGTTAATCTATTTAATGAATACAGCCAGAATACCACAACTGTATGATTACAGATGCATGTGAATAGTAGGTAATGTATATTATTAACGTAAAGCAGTTTTCATAATATCAGATAATAAATTAACAGCCGCTTATCATACGAAAGATGGATTGAACTTTCATCAAAGAAGCTTTAATAGTTTACTACGAGCGGAATGATGCTGGTGTGAACTACTAATTGGAGTTCCGAGCTCCTAAATCGGAATATCCAAGGTTAGAGCCGCGATATATCTATGAACACACTCCGTACATTCACCTGTGGATGAATTTTGACTAGAGAGACAACTTTCCTAGTTGGTTAAGAGTAGCACGTGCATAATGTGTGACGTAAACTGCTTGCTGATTGCCGTCCTTCTGTTCAACAGTTCTAAACCACGAATGGTTAAGGTTCCTTTCAGGTTGGACATGTCAGATTAGGTCAGGTCATCGGTATAAGAATGTCCCTTAATTCAGCAAAACCATAGAGTAGAAAATCATAATATGTTGGGAACTCTGGAAGAAACACTGGAGCACGTTGGGGTGACACCAACCATCCACTTTAACACCATGTTAACCAGGTTTTCGATGCACCTAAAGCTGTAAGAAGTATGAATAGGATTATGTACCTTGGCTCGTCCAGAGTCTTGTCAGCTCCACAAGGTGGAGCACTTGTGGTATGTTGTACAAGAACTTTGCAGGTAGCTGACACTAAAACATCTGTTTAATACTGGTGTCAGGAGGTTTACCTCAACAGCATTGTAAAACACCATGTTTTTCACTCAAATGTAAAACCATGCACCCAATCCTAGAAAAACTGTCCTTTTCAGTTGGAATATTCCGTCTACATAATTGTCCCGTAGACTCCAATCAAGCAAGGAATTTCTTGAAAGAGACTTTATGAAACAGTCGTGAGTGATTTATACTATACAACTACCACAAAGAGAACTCGTCACCATCAGATCTCAAACGTACCCACATGCATAAAGTATCTGAAAATACCAGAATCGGAGAAAATCGGACAAGCATGAAAGAGTATAAACTGAATATGAGATGAAGAAAAAAAGTCCACTTTAAAGACCATGATGGACCACCGACGGTGAAGAGACTAGTTGAACGTTAAAGCTACTGATGAGAAGTAAACAAAGTAACCTCACATTTGAATTACTGTGTGAAAAGGTGTGAACTTGTACTGTGTGAAAAGGTGTTAAATTCAGAACAAGTAGAAGTACATATTATACAAGTAGAGAACAAACAACGAAAAAATAATATTACACATATAGAGTAGTGGACAAGAAGGAACTAATATTACACATACAGAGTAGTGGACAAGGAGGAAGTAATGTTACACATATAGAGTAGTGGACAAGAAGGAAGTAATGTTACACATATAGAGTAGTGGACAAGGAGGAAGTAATGTCACACATATAGAGTAGTGGACAAGAAGGAAGTAATGTTACACATGTAGAGTAGCGGACAAGAAGGAAGTAATGTTACACATGTAGAGTAGTGGACAAGGAGGAAGTAATATTACACATAAAGAGTAGTGGACAAGAAGGAAGTAATATTACACATATAGAGTAGTGGACAAGAAGGAAGTAATGTTACACATATAGAGTAGTGGACAAGAAGGAAGTAATATTACACATATAGAGTAGTGGACAAGAAGGAAATAATATTACACATATAGAGTAGTGGACAAGGAGGAAGTAATATTACACATATAGAGTAGTGGACAAGAAGGAAGTAATGTTACACATATAAAGTAGTGGACAAGAAGGAAGTAATATTACACATATAGAGTAGTGGACAAGAAGGAAGTAATGTTACACATATAGAGTGAGGACAAGGAGGAAGTAATATTACACATATAGAGGTGAGGAAGTGCTGTTACACATATAGAGTGAGGAACAAGGAGGAAGTAATATTACACATATAGAGTGAGGAACAAGGAGGAAGTAACATTTCACATATAGAGTAGTGGACAAGGAGGAAGTAATGTTACACATATAGAGTGAGGAACAAGGAGGAAGTAATATTACACATATAGAGTGAGGAACAAGAAGGAAGTAATGTTACACATATAGAGTGAGGACAAGGAGGAAGTAATATTACACATATAGAGTGAGGAACAAGGAGGAAGTAATATTACACATATAGAGTAGTGGACAAGGAGGAAGTAATGTTACACATATAGAGTAGTGGACAAGAAGGAAGTAATGTTACACATATAGAGTAGTGGACAAGGAGGAAGTAATGTCACACATATAGAGTAGTGGACAAGAAGGAAGTAATGTTACACATGTAGAGTAGCGGACAAGAAGGAAGTAATGTTACACATGTAGAGTAGTGGACAAGGAGGAAGTAATATTACACATATAAAGTAGTGGACAAGAAGGAAGTAATATTACACATATAGAGTAGTGGACAAGAAGGAAGTAATATTACACATATAGAGTAGTGGACAAGAAGGAAATAATATTACACATATAGAGTAGTGGACAAGGAGGAAGTAATATTACACATATAGAGTAGTGGACAAGGAGGAAGTAATGTTACACATATAGAGTAGTGGACAAGAAGGAAGTAATGTTACACATATAAAGTAGTGGACAAGAAGGAAGTAATATTACACATATAGAGTAGTGGACAAGAAGGAAGTAATATTACACATATAGAGTAGTGGACAAGAAGGAAGTAATGTTACACATATAGAGTGAGGACAAGGAGGAAGTAATATTACACATATAGAGTGAGGAACAAGGAGGAAGTAATGTTACACATATAGAGTGAGGAACAAGGAGGAAGTAATATTACACATATAGAGTGAGGAACAAGGAGGAAGTAACATTTCACATATAGAGTAGTGGACAAGGAGGAAGTAATGTTACACATATAGAGTGAGGAACAAGGAGGAAGTAATATTACACATATAGAGTGAGGAACAAGGAGGAAGTAATGTTACACATATAGAGTGAGGACAAGGAGGAAGTAATGTCACACATATAGAGTAGTGGACAAGAAGGAAGTAATGTTACACATGTAGAGTAGCGGACAAGAAGGAAGTAATGTTACACATGTAGAGTAGTGGACAAGGAGGAAGTAATATTACACATAAAGAGTAGTGGACAAGAAGGAAGTAATATTACACATATAGAGTAGTGGACAAGAAGGAAGTAATGTTACACATATAGAGTAGTGGACAAGAAGGAAGTAATATTACACATATAGAGTAGTGGACAAGAAGGAAATAATATTACACATATAGAGTAGTGGACAAGAAGGAAGTAATATTACACATATAGAGTAGTGGACAAGAAGGAAATAATATTACACATACAGAGTAGTGGACAAGAAGGAAGTAATATTACACATATAGAGTAGTGGACAAGAAGGAAATAATGTTACACATATAGAGTGAGGACAAGGAGGAAGTAATATTACACATATAGAGTGAGGAACAAGGAGGAAGTAATATTACACATATAGAGTAGTGGACAAGGAGGAAGTAATGTTACACATATAGAGTAGTGGACAAGAAGGAAGTAATGTTACACATATAGAGTAGTGGACAAGGAGGAAGTAATGTCACACATAGAGAGAGTGGAAGTAATATTACACATAGGAGGAGGAAGTAATTAGTACATATAGAGTGAGGAACAAGGAGGAAGTAATATTACACATATAGAGAGTGGACAAGGAGGACAAGGAGGATATAATATTACACATATAGAGTGAGTGAACAAGGAGGAAGTAATATTACACATATAGAGTGAGGAACAAGGAGGAAGTAACATTTCACATATAGAGTAGTGGACAAGGAGGAAGTAATGTTACACATATAGAGTGAGGACAAGGAGGAAGTAATATTACACATATAGAGTGAGGACAAGGAGGAAGTAATATTACACATATAGAGTGAGGACAAGGAGGAAGTAATATTACACATATAGAGTGAGGAACAAGGAGGAAGTAACATTTCACATATAGAGTAGTGGACAAGAAGGAAATAATATTACACATATAGAGTAGTGGACAAGGAGGAAGTAATATTACACATATAGAGTAGTGGACAAGAAGTAAGTAATGTTACACATATAAAGTAGTGGACAAGGAGGAAGTAATATTACACATATAGAGTGAGGAACAAGGAGGAAGTAATGTTACACATATAGAGTGAGGAACAAGGAGGAAGTAATATTACACATATAGAGTGAGGAACAAGGAGGAAGTAATATTACACATATAGAGAGTAGTGGACAAGGAGGAAGTAATGTTACACATATAGAGTGAGGAACAAGGAGGAAGTAATATTACACATATAGAGTGAGGAACAAGGAGGAAGTAATGTTACACATATAGAGTGAGGACAAGGAGGAAGTAATGTCACACATATAGAGTAGTGGACAAGAAGGAAGTAATGTTACACATATAGAGTAGTGGACAAGAAGGAAGTAATGTTACACATATAGAGTAGTGGACAAGGAGGAAGTAATATTACACATATAGAGTAGTGGACAAGAAGGAAGTAATATTACACATATAGAGTAGTGGACAAGAAGGAAGTAATGTTACACATATAGAGTAGTGGACAAGAAGGAAGTAATATTACACATATAGAGTAGTGGACAAGAAGGAAATAATATTACACATATAGAGTAGTGGACAAGAAGGAAGTAATATTACACATATAGAGTAGTGGACAAGAAGAAGTAATGTTACACATATAAAGTAGTGGACAAGAAGGAAGTAATATTACACATATAGAGTAGTGGACAAGAAGGAAGTAATATTACACATATAGAGTAGTGGACAAGAAGGAAGTAATGTTACACATATAGAGTGAGGAAAAGGAGGAAGTAATATTACACATATAGAGTGAGGAACAAGGAGGAAGTGCTGTTACACATATAGAGTGAGGAACAAGGAGGAAGTAATATTACACATATAGAGTGAGGAACAAGGAGGAAGTAACCTTTCACATATAGATTAGTGGACAAGGAGGAAGTAATGTTACACATATAGAGTGAGGAACAAGGAAAAAGTAATATTACACATATAGAGTAGTGGACAAGAAGGAAGTAATGTTACACATATAGAGTAGTGGACAAGGAGGAAGTAATGTCACACATATAGAGTAGTGGACAAGAAGGAAGTAATGTTACACATGTAGAGTAGTGGACAAGGAGGAAGTAATATTACACATAAGAGTAGTGGACAAGAAGGAAATAATATTACACATATAGAGTAGTGGACAAGAACGAAGTAATGTTACACATATAGAGTAGTGGACAAGAAGGAAGTAATATTACACATATAGAGTAGTGGACAAGAAGGAAATAATATTACACATATAGAGTAGTGGACAAGGAGGAAGTAATATTACACATATAGAGTAGTGGACAAGAAGGAAGTAATGTTACACATATAAAGTAGTGGACAAGAAGGAAGTAATATTACACATATAGAGTAGTGGACAAGAAGGAAGTAATATTACACATATAGAGTAGTGGACAAGAAGGAAGTAATGTTACACATATAGAGTGAGGACAAGGAGGAAGTAATATTACACATATAGAGTGAGGAACAAGGAGGAAGTGCTGTTACACATATAGAGTGAGGAACAAGGAGGAAGTAATGTTACACATATAGAGTGAGGAACAAGGAGGAAGTAACATTTCACATATAGAGTAGTGGACAAGGAGGAAGTAATGTTACACATATAGAGTGAGGAACAAGGAGGAAGTAATATTACACATATAGAGTGAGGAAAGGAAGGAAGTAATGTTACACATATAGAGTGAGGACAAGGAGGAAGTAATATTACACATATAGAGTGAGGAACAAGGAGGAAGTAATATTACACATATAGAGTAGTGGACAAGGAGGAAGTAATGTTACACATATAGAGTAGTGGACAAGAAGGAAGTAATGTTACACATATAGAGTAGTGGACAAGGAGGAAGTAATGTCACACATATAGAGTAGTGGACAAGAAGGAAGTAATGTTACACATATAGAGTAGTGGACAAGAAGGAAGTAATGTTACACATATAGAGTAGTGGACAAGGAGGAAGTAATATTACACATAAAAAGTAGTGGACAAGAAGGAAGTAATACTACACATATAGAGTAGTGGACAAGAAGGAAGTAATATTACACATATAGAGTAGTGGACAAGAAGGAAATAATATTACACATATAGAGTAGTGGACAAGGAGGAAGTAATATTACACATATAGAGTAGTGGACAAGGAGGAAGTAATGTTACACATATAGAGTAGTGGACAAGAAGGAAGTAATGTTACATATAAAGTAGTGGACAAGAAGGAAGTAATATTACACATATAGAGTAGTGGACAAGAAAGAAGTAATATTACACATATAGAGTAGTGGACAAGAAGGAAGTAATGTTACACATATAGAGTAGTGGACAAGAAGGAAGTAATGTTACACATATAGAGTGAGGACAAGGAGGAAGTAATATTACACATATAGAGTGAGGAACAAGGAGGAAGTACTGTTACACATATAGAGTGAGGAACAAGGACGAAGTAATATTACACATATAGAGTGAGGAACAAGGAGGAAGTAACATTTCACATATAGAGTAGTGGACAAGGAGGAAGTAAAGTTACACATATAGAGTGAGGAACAAGGAGGAAGTAATATTACACATATCGAGTGAGGACAAGGAGGAAGTAATGTCACACATATAGAGTAGTGGACAAGAAGGAAATAATGTTACACATGTAGAGTAGCGGACAAAAAGGAAGTAATGTTACACATGTAGAGTAGTGGACAAGGAGGAAGTAATATTACACATATAGAGTAGTGGACAAGAAGGAAGTAATATTACACATATAGAGTAGTGGACAAGAAGAAGTAATGTTACACATATAAAGTAGTGGACAAGAAGGAAGTAATATTACACATATAGAGTAGTGGACAAGAAGGAAGTAATATTACACATATAGAGTAGTGGACAAGAAGGAAGTAATGTTACACATATAGAGTGAGGACAAGGAGGAAGTAATATTACACATATAGAGTGAGGAACAACGAGGAAGTGCTGTTACACATATAGAGTGAGGAACAAGGAGGAAGTAATATTACACATATAGAGTGAGGAACAAGGAGGAAGTAACCTTTCACATATAGATTAGTGGACAAGGAGGAAGTAATGTTACACATATAGAGTGAGGAACAAGGAGGAAGTAATATTACACATATAGAGTAGTGGACAAGAAGGAAGTAATGTTACACATATAGAGTAGTGGACAAGGAGGAAGTAATGTCACACATATAGAGTAGTGGACAAGAAGGAAGTAATGTTACACATATAGAGTAGTGGACAAGGAGGAAGTAATATTACACATATAGAGTAGTGGACAAGAAGGAAGTAATGTTACACATATAGAGTGAGGACAAGGAGGAAGTAATATTACACATATAGAGTGAGGAACAAGGAGGAAGTACTGTTACACATATAGAGTGAGGAACAAGTACGAAGTAATATTACACATATAGAGTGAGGAACAAGGAGGAAGTAATATTACACACATATAGAGTAGTGGACAAGGAGGAAGTAATGTTACACATATAGAGTGAGGAACAAGGAGGAAGTAATATTACACATATAGAGTGAGGAACAAGGAGGAAGTAATGTTACACATATAGAGTGAGGACAAGGAGGAAGTAATGTTACACATATAGAGTAGTGGACAAGAAGGAAATAATGTTACACATATAGAGTAGTGGACAAAAAGGAAGTAATATTACACATATAGAGTAGTGGACAAGGAGGAAGTAATATTACACATATAGAGTAGTGGACAAGAAGGAAGTAATATTACACATATAGAGTGAGGAACAAGGAGGAAGTAATATTACACATATAGAGTGAGGAACAAGGAGGAAGTAATGTTACACATATAGAGTGAGGACAAGGAGGAATTAATGTCACACATATAGAGTAGTGGACAAGAAGGAAGTAATGTTACACATGTAGAGTAGCGGACAAGAAGGAAGTAATGTTACACATGTAGAGTAGTGGACAACGAGGAAGTAATATTACACATAAAGAGTAGTAGACAAGAAGGAAGTAATATTACACATATAGAGTAGTGGACAAGAAGGAAGTAATGTTACACATATAGAGTAGTGGACAAGAAGGAAGTAATATTACACATATAGAGTAGTGGACAAGAAGGAAATAATATTACACATATAGAGTAGTGGACAAGAAGGAAGTAATATTACACATATAGAGTAGTGGACAAGAAGAAGTAATGTTACACATATAAAGTAGTGGACAAGAAGGAAGTAATATTACACATATAGAGTAGTGGACAAGAAGGAAGTAATATTACACATATAGAGTAGTGGACAAGAAGGAAGTAATGTTACACATATAGAGTGAGGAAAAGGAGGAAGTAATATTACACATATAGAGTGAGGAACAAGGAGGAAGTGCTGTTACACATATAGAGTGAGGAACAAGGAGGAAGTAATATTACACATATAGAGTGAGGAACAAGGAGGAAGTAACCTTTCACATATAGATTAGTGGACAAGGAGGAAGTAATGTTACACATATAGAGTGAGGAACAAGGAAAAAGTAATATTACACATATAGAGTAGTGGACAAGAAGGAAGTAATGTTACACATATAGAGTAGTGGACAAGGAGGAAGTAATGTCACACATATAGAGTAGTGGACAAGAAGGAAGTAATGTTACACATGTAGAGTAGTGGACAAGGAGGAAGTAATATTACACATAAAGAGTAGTGGACAAGAAGGAAATAATATTACACATATAGAGTAGTGGACAAGAACGAAGTAATGTTACACATATAGAGTAGTGGACAAGAAGGAAGTAATATTACACATATAGAGTAGTGGACAAGAAGGAAATAATATTACACATATAGAGTAGTGGACAAGGAGGAAGTAATATTACACATATAGAGTAGTGGACAAGAAGGAAGTAATGTTACACATATAAAGTAGTGGACAAGAAGGAAGTAATATTACACATATAGAGTAGTGGACAAGAAGGAAGTAATATTACACATATAGAGTAGTGGACAAGAAGGAAGTAATGTTACACATATAGAGTGAGGACTAGGAGGAAGTAATATTACACATACAGAGTGAGGAACAAGGAGGAAGTGCTGTTACACATATAGAGTGAGGAACAAGGAGGAAGTAATGTTACACATATAGAGTGAGGAACAAGGAGGAAGTAACATTTCACATATAGAGTAGTGGACAAGGAGGAAGTAATGTTACACATATAGAGTGAGGAACAAGGAGGAAGTAATATTACACATATAGAGTGAGGAAAGGAAGGAAGTAATGTTACACATATAGAGTGAGGACAAGGAGGAAGTAATATTACACATATAGAGTGAGGAACAAGGGTGAAGTAATATTACACATATAGAGTAGTGGACAAGGAGGAAGTAATGTTAGACATATAGAGTAGTGGACAAGAAGGAAGTAATGTTACACATATAGAGTAGTGGACAAGGAGGAAGTAATGTCACACATATAGAGTAGTGGACAAGAAGGAAGTAATGTTACACATGTAGAGTAGCGGACAAGAAGGAAGTAATGTTACACATGTAGAGTAGTGGACAAGGAGGAAGTAATATTACACATAAAAAGTAGTGGACAAGAAGGAAGTAATACTACACATATAGAGTAGTGGACAAGAAGGAAGTAATATTACACATATAGAGTAGTGGACAAGAAGGAAATAATATTACACATATAGAGTAGTGGACAAGGAGGAAGTAATATTACACATATAGAGTATTGGACAAGGAGGAAGTAATGTTACACATATAGAGTAGTGGACAAGAAGGAAGTAATGTTACACATATAAAGTAGTGGACAAGAAGGAAGTAATATTACACATATAGAGTAGTGGACAAGAAGGAAGTAATATTACACATATAGAGTAGTGGACAAGAAGGAAGTAATGTTACACATATAGAGTAGTGGACAAGAAGGAAGTAATGTTACACATATAGAGTGAGGACAAGGAGGAAGTAATATTACACATATAGAGTGAGGAACAAGGAGGAAGTACTGTTACACATATAGAGTGAGGAACAAGGACGAAGTAATATTACACATATAGAGTGAGGAACAAGGAGGAAGTAACATTTCACATATAGAGTAGTGGACAAGGAGGAAGTAATGTTACACATATAGAGTGAGGAACAAGGAGGAAGTAATATTACACATATAGAGTGAGGAACAAGGAGGAAGTAATGTTACACATATAGAGTGAGGACAAGGAGGAAGTAATGTCACACATATAGAGTAGTGGACAAGAAGGAAATAATGTTACACATGTAGAGTAGCGGACAAGAGGAAGTAATGTTACACATATAGAGTAGTGGACAAGGAGGAAGTAATATTACACATATAGAGTAGTGGACAAGAAGGAAGTAATATTACACATATAGAGTAGTGGACAAGAAGAAGTAATGTTACACATATAAAGTAGTGGACAAGAAGGAAGTAATATTACACATATAGAGTAGTGGACAAGAAGGAAGTAATATTACACATATAGAGTAGTGGACAAGAAGGAAGTAATGTTACACATATAGAGTGAGGACAAGGAGGAAGTAATATTACACATATAGAGTGAGGAACAACGAGGAAATAATTACACATATAGAGTGAGGAACAAGGAGGAAGTAATATTACACATATAGAGTGAGGAACAAGGAGGAAGTAACCTTTCACATATAGATTAGTGGACAAGGAGGAAGTAATGTTACACATATAGAGTGAGGAACAAGGAGGAAGTAATATTACACATATAGAGTAGTGGACAAGAAGGAAGTAATGTTACACATATAGAGTAGTGGACAAGGAGGAAGTAATGTCACACATATAGAGTAGTGGACAAGAAGGAAGTAATGTTACACATGTAGAGTAGTGGACAAGGAGGAAGTAATATTACACATAAAGAGTAGTGGACAAGAAGGAAGTAATGTTACACATATAGAGTGAGGACAAGGAGGAAGTAATATTACACATATAGAGTGAGGACAAGGAGGAAGTAATATTACACATATAGAGTGAGGAACAAGGAGGAAGTAATATTACACATATAGAGTGAGGAACAAGGAGGAAGTAACATTACACATATAGAGTAGTGGACAAGGAGGAAGTAATGTTACACATATAGAGTGAGGAACAAGGAGGAAGTAATATTACACATATAGAGTGAGGAAAAGGAGGAAGTAATATTACACATATAGAGTGAGGAACAAGGAGGAAGTACTGTTACACATATAGAGTGAGGAACAAGGAGGAAGTAATATTACACATATAGAGTGAGGAACAAGGAGGAAGTAACCTTTCACATATAGAGTAGTGGACAAGGAGGAAGTAATGTTACACATATAGAGTGAGGAACAAGGAAAAAGTAATATTACACATATAGAGTAGTGGACAAGAAGGAAGTAATGTTACACATATAGAGTAGTGGACAAGGAGGAAGTAATGTCACACATATAGAGTAGTGGACAAGAAGGAAGTAATGTTACACATATAGAGTAGTGGACAAGGAGGAAGTAATATTACACATAAAGAGTAGTGGACAAGAAGGAAATAATATTACACATATAGAGTAGTGGACAAGAACGAAGTAATGTTACACATATAGAGTAGTGGACAAGAAGGAAGTAATATTACACATATAGAGTAGTGGACAAGAAGGAAATAATATTACACATATAGAGTAGTGGACAAGGAGGAAGTAATATTACACATATAGAGTAGTGGACAAGAAGGAAGTAATGTTACACATATAAAGTAGTGGACAAGAAGGAAGTAATATTACACATATAGAGTAGTGGACAAGAAGGAAGTAATATTACACATATAGAGTAGTGGACAAGAAGGAAGTAATGTTACACATATAGAGTGAGGACAAGGAGGAAGTAATATTACACATATAGAGTGAGGAACAAGGAGGAAGTAATGTTACACATATAGAGTGAGGAACAAGGAGGAAGTAATGTTACACATATAGAGTGAGGAACAAGGAGGAAGTAACATTTCACATATAGAGTAGTGGACAAGGAGGAAGTAATGTTACACATATAGAGTGAGGAACAAGGAGGAAGTAATATTACACATATAGAGTGAGGAAAGGAAGGAAGTAATGTTACACATATAGAGTGAGGACAAGGAGGAAGTAATATTACACATATAGAGTGAGGAACAAGGAGGAAGTAATATTACACATATAGAGTAGTGGACAAGGAGGAAGTAATGTTACACATATAGAGTAGTGGACAAGAAGGAAGTAATGTTACACATATAGAGTAGTGGACAAGGAGGAAGTAATGTCACACATATAGAGTAGTGGACAAGAAGGAAGTAATGTTACACATATAGAGTAGTGGACAAGAAGGAAGTAATGTTACACATATAGAGTAGTGGACAAGGAGGAAGTAATATTACACATAAAAAGTAGTGGACAAGGAGGAAGTAATATTACACATATAGAGTAGTGGACAAGAAGGAAGTAATATTACACATATAGAGTAGTGGACAAGAAGGAAATAATATTACACATATAGAGTAGTGGACAAGGAGGAAGTAATATTACACATATAGAGTAGTGGACAAGGAGGAAGTAATATTACACATATAGAGTAGTGGACAAGAAGGAAGTAATGTTACACATATAAAGTAGTGGACAAGAAGGAAGTAATATTACACATATAGAGTAGTGGACAAGAAAGAAGTAATATTACACATATAGAGTAGTGGACAAGAAGGAAGTAATGTTACACATATAGAGTAGTGGACAAGAAGGAAGTAATGTTACACATATAGAGTGAGGACAAGGAGGAAGTAATATTACACATATAGAGTGAGGAACAAGGAGGAAGTGCTGTTACACATATAGAGTGAGGAACAAGGAGGAAGTAATATTACACATATAGAGTGAGGAACAAGGAGGAAGTAACATTTCACATATAGAGTAGTGGACAAGGAGGAAGTAATGTTACACATATAGAGTGAGGAACAAGGAGGAAAAGTAATATTACACATATAGAGTAGTGGACAAGGAGGAAGTAATGTTACACATATCGAGTGAGGACAAGGAGGAAGTAATGTCACACATATAGAGTAGTGGACAAGAAGGAAATAATGTTACACATGTAGAGTAGCGGACAAAAAGGAAGTAATGTTACACATGTAGAGTAGTGGACAAGGAGGAAGTAATATTACACATATAGAGTAGTGGACAAGAAGGAAGTAATATTACACATATAGAGTAGTGGACAAGAAGAAGTAATGTTACACATATAAGTAGTGGACAAGAAGGAAGTAATATTACACATATAGAGTAGTGGACAAGAAGGAAGTAATATTACACATATAGAGTAGTGGACAAGAAGGAAGTAATGTTACACATATAGAGTGAGGACAAGGAGGAAGTAATATTACACATATAGAGTGAGGAACAAGGAGGAAGTAATGTTACACATATAGAGTGAGTGAACAAGGAGGAAGTAATATTACACATATAGAGTGAGGAACAAGGAGGAAGTAATTTCACATATAGAGTAGTGGACAAGGAGGAAGTAATGTTACACATATAGAGTGAGGAACAAGGAGGAAGTAATATTACACATATAGAGTAGTGGACAAGAAGGAAGTAATGTTACACATATAGAGTAGTGGACAAGGAGGAAGTAATGTTACACATATAGAGTAGTGGACAAGGAGGAAGTAATGTTACACATGTAGAGTAGTGGACAAGGAGGAAGTAATTCACATATAGAGTAGTGGACAAGAAGGAAGTAATGTTACACATATAGAGTGAGGAACAAGGAGGAAGTAATATTACACATATAGAGTGAGGAACAAGGAGGAAGTAATGTTACACATATAGAGTGAGGACAAGGAGGAAGTAATATTACACATATAGAGTGAGGAACAAGGAGGAAGTAATATTACACATATAGAGTAGTGGACAAGGAGGAAGTAATGTTACACATATAGAGTAGTGGACAAGAAGGAAGTAATATTACACATATAGAGTAGTGGACAAGGAGGAAGTAATGTCACACATATAGAGTAGTGGACAAGAAGGAAGTAATGTTACACATATAGAGTAGTGGACAAGAAGGAAGTAATGTTACACATATAGAGTAGTGGACAAGGAGGAAGTAATATTACACATATAAAGTAGTGGACAAGAAGGAAGTAATATTACACATATAGAGTAGTGGACAAGAAGGAAGTAATATTACACATATAGAGTAGTGGACAAGAAGGAAATAATATTACACATATAGAGTAGTGGACAAGGAGGAAGTAATATTACACATATAGAGTAGTGGACAAGGAGGAAGTAATGTTACACATATAGAGTAGTGGACAAGAAGGAAGTAATGTTACACATATAAAGTAGTGGACAAGAAGGAAGTAATATTACACATATAGAGTAGTGGACAAGAAGGAAGTAATATTACACATATAGAGTAGTGGACAAGAAGGAAGTAATGTTACACATATAGAGTAGTGGACAAGAAGGAAGTAATGTTACACATATAGAGTGAGGACAAGGAGGAAGTAATATTACACATATAGAGTGAGGAACAAGGAGGAAGTAATGTTACACATATAGAGTGAGGAACAAGGAGGAAGTAATATTACACATATAGAGTGAGGAACAAGGAGGAAGTAACATTTCACATATAGAGTAGTGGACAAGGAGGAAGTAATGTTACACATATAGAGTGAGGAACAAGGAGGAAGTAATATTACACATATAGAGTGAGGAACAAGGAGGAAGTAATGTTACACATATAGAGTGAGGACAAGGAGGAAGTAATGTCACACATATAGAGTAGTGGACAAGAAGGAAATAATGTTACACATGTAGAGTAGCGGACAAAAAGGAAGTAATGTTACACATGTAGAGTAGTGGACAAGGAGGAAGTAATATTACACATATAGAGTAGTGGACAAGAAGGAAGTAATATTACACATATAGAGTAGTGGACAAGAAGAAGTAATGTTACACATATAAAGTAGTGGACAAGAAGGAAGTAATATTACACATATAGAGTAGTGGACAAGAAGGAAGTAATATTACACATATAGAGTAGTGGACAAGAAGGAAGTAATGTTACACATATAGAGTGAGGACAAGGAGGAAGTAATATTACACATATAGAGTGAGGAACAACGAGGAAATGCTGTTACACATATAGAGTGAGGAACAAGGAGGAAGTAATATTACACATATAGAGTGAGGAACAAGGAGGAAGTAACCTTTCACATATAGATTAGTGGACAAGGAGGAAGTAATGTTACACATATAGAGTGAGGAACAAGGAGGAAGTAATATTACACATATAGAGTAGTGGACAAGAAGGAAGTAATGTTACACATATAGAGTAGTGGACAAGGAGGAAGTAATGTCACACATATAGAGTAGTGGACAAGAAGGAAGTAATGTTACACATGTAGAGTAGTGGACAAGGAGGAAGTAATATTACACATAAAGAGTAGTGGACAAGAAGGAAGTAATGTTACACATATAGAGTGAGGACAAGGAGGAAGTAATATTACACATATAGAGTGAGGAACAAGGAGGAAGTAATATTACACATATAGAGTGAGGAACAAGGAGGAAGTAATATTACACATATAGAGTGAGGAACAAGGAGGAAGTAATATTACACATATAGAGTAGTGGACAAGGAGGAAGTAATGTTACACATATAGAGTGAGGAACAAGGAGGAAGTAATATTACACATATAGAGTGAGGAACAAGGAGGAAGTAATGTTACACATATAGAGTGAGGACAAGGAGGAAGTAATATTACACATATAGAGTGAGGAACAAGGAGGAAGTAATATTACACATATAGAGTAGTGGACAAGGAGGAAGTAATGTTACACATATAGAGTAGTGGACAAGGAGGAAGTAATGTTACACATATAGAGTAGTGGACAAGAAGGAAGTAATATTACACATATAGAGTAGTGGACAAGAAGGAAGTAATGTTACACATATAGAGTAGTGGACAAGGAGGAAGTAATATTACACATATAGAGTAGTGGACAAGAAGGAAGTAATATTACACATATAGAGTAGTGGACAAGAAGGAAGTAATATTACACATATAGAGTAGTGGACAAGAAGGAAGTAATATTACACATATAGAGTAGTGGACAAGAAGGAAGTAATATTACACATATAGAGTAGTGGACAAGAAGGAAGTAATATTACACATATAGAGTAGTGGACAAGAAGGAAGTAATATTACACATATAGAGTAGTGGACAAGGAGGAAGTAATATTACACATATAGAGTAGTGGACAAGAAGGAAGTAATGTTACACATATAGAGTAGTGGACAAGAAGGAAGTAATATTACACATATAGAGTAGTGGACAAGAAGGAAGTAATATTACACATATAGAGTAGTGGACAAGAAGGAAGTAATGTTACACATAGAGTAGTGGACAAGGAGGAAGTAATATTACACATATAGAGTGAGTGGACAAGGAGGAAGTAATATTACACATATAGAGTAGTGGACAAGAAGGAAGTAATTACACATATAGAGTATGGACAAGAGAAGTAAGTGACACAAGGAGGAAGTAATATTACACATATAGAGTAGTGGACAAGGAGGAAGTAATATTACACATATAGAGTGAGTGGACAAGGAGGAAGTAATATTACACATATAGAGTGAGGAACAAGGAGGAAGTAATGTTACACATATAGAGTGAGGACAAGGAGGAAGTAATATTACACATATAGAGTGAGGAACAAGGAGGAAGTAATATTACACATATAGAGTGAGAGGACAAGGAGGAAGTAATATTACACATATAGAGTGAGGAACAAGGAGGAAGTAATATTACACATATAGAGTAGTGGACAAGGAGGAAGTAATGTTACACATATAGAGTAGTGGACAAGGAGGAAGTAATATTACACATATAGAGTAGTGGACAAGAAGGAAGTAATGTTACACATATAGAGTAGTGGACAAGGAGGAAGTAATATTACACATATAGAGTAGTGGACAAGGAGGAAGTAATATTACACATATAGAGTAGTGGACAAGGAGGAAGTAATATTACACATATAGAGTAGTGGACAAGAAGGAAGTAATATTACACATATAGAGTAGTGGACAAGGAGGAAGTAATATTACACATATAGAGTAGTGGGACAAGGACAAGGAAGTAATATTACACATATAGAGTAGTGGACAAGAAGGAAGTAATATTACACATATAGAGTAGTGGACAAGGAGGAAGTAATATTACACATATAGAGTAGTGGACAAGGAGGAAGTAATATTACACATATGAGTGGACAAGAGAGTGGACAAGGAGGAAGTAATATTACACATATAGAGTGAGGACAAGGAGGAAGTAATATTACACATATAGTAGTGGACAAGGAGGAAGTAATGTTACACATATACAAGGAGGAAGTAGAGTGGACAAGGAGGAAGTAATATTACACATATAGAGTGAGGAACAAGGAGGAAGTAATATTACACATATATAGTGGACAAGAGGAAGTAATGTTACACATATAGAGTGAGGACAAGGAGGAAGTAATGTTACACATATAGAGTGAGGAACAAGGAGGAAGTAATGTTACACATATAGAGTAGTGGACAAGGAGGAAGTAATGTTACACATATAGAGTAGTGGACAAGAAGGAAGTAATGTTACACATATAGAGTAGTGGACAAGAAGGAAGTAATGTTACACATATAGAGTAGTGGACAAGGAGGAAGTAATATTACACATATAGAGTAGTGGACAAGAAGGAAGTAATATTACACATATAGAGTAGTGGACAAGAAGGAAGTAATGTTACACATATAGAGTAGTGGACAAGAAGGAAGTAATATTACACATATAGAGTAGTGGACAAGAAGGAAATAATATTACACATATAGAGTAGTGGACAAGAAGGAAGTAATATTACACATATAGAGTAGTGGACAAGAAGGAAGTAATGTTACACATATAGAGTAGTGGACAAGAAGGAAGTAATATTACACATATAGAGTAGTGGACAAGAAGGAAGTAATATTACACATATAGAGTAGTGGACAAGAAGGAAGTAATGTTACACATATAGAGTGAGGAAAAGGAGGAAGTAATATTACACATATAGAGTGAGGAACAAGGAGGAAGTGCTGTTACACATATAGAGTGAGGAACAAGGAGGAAGTAATATTACACATATAGAGTGAGGAACAAGGAGGAAGTAACCTTTCACATATAGATTAGTGGACAAGGAGGAAGTAATGTTACACATATAGAGTGAGGAACAAGGAAAAGTAATATTACACATATAGAGTAGTGGACAAGAAGGAAGTAATGTTACACATATAGAGTAGTGGACAAGGAGGAAGTAATGTCACACATATAGAGTAGTGGACAAGAAGGAAGTAATGTTACACATGTAGAGTAGTGGACAAGGAGGAAGTAATATTACACATAAAGAGTAGTGGACAAGAAGGAAATAATATTACACATATAGAGTAGTGGACAAGAACGAAGTAATGTTACACATATAGAGTAGTGGACAAGAAGGAAGTAATATTACACATATAGAGTAGTGGACAAGAAGGAAATAATATTACACATATAGAGTAGTGGACAAGGAGGAAGTAATATTACACATATAGAGTAGTGGACAAGAAGGAAGTAATGTTACACATATAAAGTAGTGGACAAGAAGGAAGTAATATTACACATATAGAGTAGTGGACAAGAAGGAAGTAATATTACACATATAGAGTAGTGGACAAGAAGGAAGTAATGTTACACATATAGAGTGAGGACAAGGAGGAAGTAATATTACACATACAGAGTGAGGAACAAGGAGGAAGTGCTGTTACACATATAGAGTGAGGAACAAGGAGGAAGTAATGTTACACATATAGAGTGAGGAACAAGGAGGAAGTAACATTTCACATATAGAGTAGTGGACAAGGAGGAAGTAATGTTACACATATAGAGTGAGGAACAAGGAGGAAGTAATATTACACATATAGAGTGAGGAAAGGAAGGAAGTAATGTTACACATATAGAGTGAGGACAAGGAGGAAGTAATATTACACATATAGAGTGAGGAACAAGGGGAAGTAATATTACACATATAGAGTAGTGGACAAGGAGGAAGTAATGTTACACATATAGAGTAGTGGACAAGAAGGAAGTAATGTTACACATATAGAGTAGTGGACAAGGAGGAAGTAATGTCACACATATAGAGTAGTGGACAAGAAGGAAGTAATGTTACACATATAGAGTAGTGGACAAGAAGGAAGTAATGTTACACATGTAGAGTAGTGGACAAGGAGGAAGTAATATTACACATAAAAAGTAGTGGACAAGAAGGAAGTAATACTACACATATAGAGTAGTGGACAAGAAGGAAGTAATATTACACATATAGAGTAGTGGACAAGAAGGAAATAATATTACACATATAGAGTAGTGGACAAGGAGGAAGTAATATTACACATATAGAGTATTGGACAAGGAGGAAGTAATGTTACACATATAGAGTAGTGGACAAGAAGGAAGTAATGTTACACATATAAAGTAGTGGACAAGAAGGAAGTAATATTACACATATAGAGTAGTGGACAAGAAGGAAGTAATATTACACATATAGAGTAGTGGACAAGAAGGAAGTAATGTTACACATATAGAGTAGTGGACAAGAAGGAAGTAATGTTACACATATAGAGTGAGGACAAGGAGGAAGTAATATTACACATATAGAGTGAGGAACAAGGAGGAAGTAATGTTACACATATAGAGTGAGGAACAAGGAGGAAGTAATATTACACATATAGAGTGAGGAACAAGGAGGAAGTAACATTTCACATATAGAGTAGTGGACAAGGAGGAAGTAATGTTACACATATAGAGTGAGGAACAAGGAGGAAGTAATATTACACATATAGAGTGAGGAACAAGGAGGAAGTAATGTTACACATATAGAGTGAGGACAAGGAGGAAGTAATGTCACACATATAGAGTAGTGGACAAGAAGGAAATAATGTTACACATGTAGAGTAGCGGACAAAAAGGAAGTAATGTTACACATGTAGAGTAGTGGACAAGGAGGAAGTAATATTACACATATAGAGTAGTGGACAAGAAGGAAGTAATATTACACATATAGAGTAGTGGACAAGAAGAAGTAATGTTACACATATAAAGTAGTGGACAAGAAGGAAGTAATATTACACATATAGAGTAGTGGACAAGAAGGAAGTAATATTACACATATAGAGTAGTGGACAAGAAGGAAGTAATGTTACACATATAGAGTGAGGACAAGGAGGAAGTAATATTACACATATAGAGTGAGGAACAACGAGGAAATGCTGTTACACATATAGAGTGAGGAACAAGGAGGAAGTAATATTACACATATAGAGTGAGGAACAAGGAGGAAGTAACCTTTCACATATAGATTAGTGGACAAGGAGGAAGTAATGTTACACATATAGAGTGAGGAACAAGGAGGAAGTAATATTACACATATAGAGTAGTGGACAAGAAGGAAGTAATGTTACACATATAGAGTAGTGGACAAGGAGGAAGTAATGTCACACATATAGAGTAGTGGACAAGAAGGAAGTAATGTTACACATATAGAGTAGTGGACAAGGAGGAAGTAATATTACACATATAGAGTAGTGGACAAGAAGGAAGTAATGTTACACATATAAAGTGAGTGGACAAGGAGGAAGTAATATTACACATATAGAGTGAGTGAGGACAAGGAGGAAGTAATATTACACATATAGAGTGAGGAACAAGGAGGAAGTAATATTACACATATAGAGTGAGGAACAAGAGGAAGTAATATTACACATATAGAGTGGACAAGGAGGAAGTAATATTACACATATAGAGTGAGTGGACAAGGAGGAAGTAATGTTACACATATAGAGTGAGGACAAGGAGGAAGTAATATTACACATATAGAGTGAGGGTTACAAGGAGGAAGTAATATTACACATATAGAGTAGTGGAACAAGGAGGAAGTAATATTACACATATAGAGTAGTGGACAAGGAGGAAGTAATATTACACATATAGAGTAGTGGACAAGGAGGAAGTAATGTTACACATATAGAGTAGTGGACAAGGAGGAAGTAATGTTACACATATAGAGTAGTGGACAAGGAGGAAGTAATGTTACACATATAGAGTAGTGGACAAGGAGGAAGTAATGTTACACATATAGAGTAGTGGACAAGGAGGAAGTAATGTTACACATATAGAGTAGTGGACAAGGAGGAAGTAATATTACACATATAGAGTAGTGGACAAGGAGGAAGTAATATTACACATATAGTGGACAAGGAGGAAGTAATATTACACATATAGAGTAGTGGACAAGAAGGAAGTAATATTACACATATAGAGTAGTGGACAAGGAGGAAGTAATATTACACATATAGAGTAGTGGACAAGGAAGTAATATTACACATATAGAGTAGTGGACAAGGAGGAAGTAATATTACACATATAGAGTAGTGGACAAGAAGGAAGTAATATTACACATATAGAGTAGTGGACAAGAAGGAAGTAATATTACACATATAGAGTAGTGGACAAGAAGGAAGTAATATTACACATATAGAGTAGTGGACAAGAAGGAAGTAATATTACACATATAGAGTAGTGGACAAGAAGGAAGTAATGTTACACATATAGAGTGAGGACAAGGAGGAAGTAATATTACACATATAGAGTGAGGGACAAGGAGGAAGTAATATTACACATATAGAGTGAGGAACAAGGAGGAAGTAATATTACACATATAGAGTGAGGAACAAGGAGGAAGTAATATTACACATATAGAGTGAGTGGACAAGGAGGAAGTAATGTTACACATATAGAGTGAGGACAAGGAGGAAGTAATGTTACACATATAGAGTGAGTAATGTTACACAAGGAGGACAAAGAAATAATTTACACATATAGAGTAGTGGACAAGGAAGGAATGTTACACAGTATAGAGTAGTGGACAAGGAGGAAGTAATGTTACACATATAGAGTAGTGGACAAGAAGGAAGTAATGTTACACATATAGAGTAGTGGACAAGAAGGAAGTAATATTACACATATAGAGTAGTGGACAAGAAGGAAGTAATATTACACATATAGAGTAGTGGACAAGAAGGAAGTAATATTACACATATAGAGTAGTGGACAAGAAGGAAGTAATATTACACATATAGAGTAGTGGACAAGAAGGAAGTAATATTACACATATAGAGTAGTGGACAAGAAGGAAGTAATATTACACATATAGAGTAGTGGACAAGAAGGAAGTAATATTACAAGTGGACAAAGGAAGTAATATTACACATATAGAGTGAGTGGACAAGGAGGAAGTAATATTACACATATAGAAGTGGACAAGGAGGAAGTAATGTTACACATATAGAGTGAGGACAAGGAGGAAGTAATATTACACATATAGAGTGAGGAACAAGGAGGAAGTAATATTACACATATAGAGTGAGTGGACAAGGAGGAAGTAATATTACACATATAGAGTGAGGAACAAGGAGGAAGTAATATTACACATATAGAGTAGTGGACAAGGAGGAAGTAATGTTACACATATAGAGTAGTGGACAAGGAGAGGACAAGGAGGAAGTAATGTTACACATATAGAGTAGTGGACAAGAAGGAAGTAATGTTACACATATAGAGTAGTGGACAAGAGGAAGTAATGTTACACATATAGAGTAGTGGACAAGAAGGAAGTAATGTTACACATATAGAGTAGTGGACAAGGAGGAAGTAATATTACACATATAGAGTAGTGGACAAGGAGGAAGTAATATTACACATATAGAAGTGGACAAGAAGGAAGTAATATTACACATAGTAGGAAGTAATATTACACATATAGAGTAGTGGACAAGGAGGAAGTAATATTACACATATAGAGTAGTGGACAAGAAGGAAGTAATATTACACATATAGAGAGTGGACAAGGAGGAAGTAATATTACACATATAGAAGGAACAAGGAGGAAGTAATATTACACATATAGAGTAGTGGACAAGGAGGAAGTAATGTTACACATATAGAGTAGTGGACAAGGAGGAAGTAATATTACACATATAGAGTAGTGGACAAGGAGGAAGTAATATTACACATATAGAGTAGTGGACAAGGAGGAAGTAATATTACACATATAGAGTGAGTGGACAAGGAGGAAGTAATATTACACATATAGAAGTGGACAAGGAGGAAGTAATATTACACATATAGAGTAGTGGACAAGGAGGAAGTAATGTTACACATATAGAGTAGTGGACAAGGAGGAAGTAATATTACACATATAGAGTAGTGGACAAGGAGGAAGTAATATTACACATATAGAGTGAGTGGACAAGGAGGAAGTAATATTACACATATAGAGTGAGGAACAAGGAGGAAGTAATATTACACATATAGAGTGAGAACAAGGAGGAAGTAATATTACACATATAGACAAGACACAAGGAGGAAGTAATATTACACATATAGAGTAGTGGACAAGGAGGAAGTAATGTTACACATATAGAGTGAGGAGTGGACAAGGAGGAAGTAATATTACACATATAGAGTAGTGGACAAGGAGGAAGTAATGTTACACATATAGAGTAGTGGACAAGAAGGAAGTAATGTTACACATATAGAGTAGTGGACAAGAAGGAAGTAATGTTACACATATAGAGTAGTGGACAAGGAGGAAGTAATATTACACATATAGAGTAGTGGACAAGAAGGAAGTAATATTACACATATAGAGTAGTGGACAAGAAGGAAGTAATGTTACACATATAGAGTAGTGGACAAGAAGGAAGTAATATTACACATATAGAGTAGTGGACAAGAAGGAAATAATATTACACATATAGAGTAGTGGACAAGAAGGAAGTAATATTACACATATAGAGTAGTGGACAAGAAGGAAGTAATGTTACACATATAAAGTAGTGGACAAGAAGGAAGTAATATTACACATATAGAGTAGTGGACAAGAAGGAAGTAATATTACACATATAGAGTAGTGGACAAGAAGGAAGTAATGTTACACATATAGAGTGAGGACAAGGAGGAAGTAATATTACACATATAGAGTGAGGAACAAGGAGGAAGTAATGTTACACATATAGAGTGAGGAACAAGGAGGAAGTAATATTACACATATAGAGTGAGGAACAAGGAGGAAGTAACATTTCACATATAGAGTAGTGGACAAGGAGGAAGTAATGTTACACATATAGAGTGAGGAACAAGGAGGAAGTAATATTACACATATAGAGTGAGTGGACAAGAAGGAAGTAATGTTACACATATAGAGTAGTGGACAAGGAGGAAGTAATGTCACACATATAGAGTAGTGGACAAGAAGGAAGTAATGTTACACATATAGAGTAGTGGACAAGGAGGAAGTAATATTACACATATAGAGTAGTGGACAAGAAGGAAGTAATATTACACATATAGAGTAGTGGACAAGAAGGAAGTAATATTACACATATAGAGTAGTGGACAAGAAGGAAGTAATATTACACATATAGAGTAGTGGACAAGAAGGAAGTAATATTACACATATAGAGTAGTGGACAAGAAGGAAGTAATATTACACATATAGAGTAGTGGACAAGAAGGAAGTAATGTTACACATATAGAGTAGTGGACAAGAAGGAAGTAATATTACACATATAGAGTAGTGGACAAGAAGGAAGTAATATTACACATATAGAGTGAGTGGACAAGAGGAATAATGTTACACATATAGAGTGAGGACAAGGAGGAAGTAATATTACACATATAGAGTGAGGAACAAGGAGGAAGTAATGTTACACATATAGAGTGAGGAACAAGGAGGAAGTAATATTACACATATAGAGTGAGGAACAAGGAGGAAGTAACATTTCACATATAGAGTGTGGACAAGGAGGAAGTAATGTTACACATATAGAGTGAGAACAAGGAGGAAGTAATATTACACATATAGAGTGAGGAACAAGAAGGAAGTAATGTTACACATATAGAGTGAGGACAAGGAGGAAGTAATATTACACATATAGAGTGAGGACAAGGAGGAAGTAATGTTACACATATAGAGTGAGTGGACAAGGAGGAAGTAATGTTACACATAAGTAGAAGGAAGTAATGTTACACATATAGAGTAGTGGACAAGGAGGAAGTAATGTTACACATATAGAGTAGTGGACAAGGAGGAAGTAATGTTACATATAGAGTAGTGGACAAGAAGGAAGTAATGTTACACATATAGAGTAGTGGACAAGGAGGAAGTAATGTTACACATATAGAGTAGTGGACAAGAAGGAAGTAATATTACACATATAGAGTAGTGGACAAGAAGGAAGTAATATTACACATATAGAGTAGTGGACAAGAAGGAAGTAATATTACACATATAGAGTAGTGGACAAGGAGGAAGTAATATTACACATATAGAGTAGTGGACAAGAGGACAAGAAGGAAGTAATATTACACATATAGAGAGTAGAGGGTAATATTACACAAGTGGACAAGAAGGAAGTAATATTACACATATAGAGTAGTGGACAAGAAGGAAGTAATGTTACACATATAGAGTAGTGGACAAGAAGGAAGTAATATTACACATATAGAGTAGAGGACAAGAAGGAAGTAATATTACACATATAGAAGGACAAGAGGAAGTAATATTACACATATAGAGTAGTGGACAAGGAGGAAGTAATATTACACATATAGAGTGAGGGACAAGGAGGAAGTAATATTACACATATAGAGTGAGGACAAGGAGGAAGTAATATTACACATATAGAGTGAGGAACAAGGAGGAAGTAATATTACACATATAGAGTGAGGAACAAGGAGGAAGTAATATTACACATATAGAGTGAGGAACAAGGAGGAAGTAATATTACACATATAGAGTAGTGGACAAGGAGGAAGTAATGTTACACATATAGAGTGAGGAACAAGGAGGAAGTAATATTACACATATAGAGTAGTGGACAAGAAGGAAGTAATGTTACACATATAGAGTAGTGGACAAGGAGGAAGTAATGTTACACATATAGAGTAGTGGACAAGAAGGAAGTAATGTTACACATATAGAGTAGTGGACAAGAAGGAAGTAATGTTACACATATAGAGTAGTGGACAAGAAGGAAGTAATATTACACATATAGAGTAGTGGACAAGAAGGAAGTAATATTACACATATAGAGTAGTGGACAAGAAGGAAGAGTGGGAGGAAGTAATATTACACATATAGAGTAGTGGACAAGAAGGAAGTAATATTACACATATAGAGTAGTGGACAAGGAGGAAGTAATATTACACATATAGAGTAGTGGACAAGGAGGAAGTAATATTACACATATAGAGTAGTGGACAAGAAGGAAGTAATGTTACACATATAGAGTAGTGGACAAGAAGGAAGTAATATTACACATATAGAGTAGTGGACAAGAAGGAAGTAATATTACACATATAGAGTAGTGGACAAGGAGGAAGTAATATTACACATATAGAGTAGTGGACAAGGAGGAAGTAATGTTACACATATAGAGTGAGGGACAAGGAGGAAGTAATATTACACATATAGAGTGAGGAACAAGGAGGAAGTAATATTACACATATAGAGTGAGGAACAAGGAGGAAGTAATATTACACATATAGAGTGAGGAACAAGGAGGAAGTAATATTTCACATATAGAGTAGTGGACAAGGAGGAAGTAATGTTACACATATAGAGTAGAGTGAGTGGACAAGGAGGAAGTAATGTTACACATATAGAGTAGTGGACAAGGAGGAAGTAATGTTACACATATAGAGTAGTGGACAAGGTACACACATATAGAGTAGGAAGTAATGTTACACATATAGAGTAGTGGACAAGGAGAAGTAATATTACACATATAGAGTAGTGGACAAGGAGGAAGTAATATTACACATATAGAGTAGTGGACAAGAAGGAAGTAATGTTACACATATAGATGGACAAGAGGAAGTAATATTACACATATAGAGTGGACAAGAAGGAAGTAATATTACACATATAGAGTAGTGGACAAGGAGGAAGTAATATTACACATATAGAGTAGTGGAGTGGACAAGGAGGAAGTAATATTACACATATAGAGTAGTGGACAAGAAGGAAGTAATATTACACATATAGAGTAGTGGACAAGGAGGAAGTAATATTACATATAGAGTAGTGGACAAGGAGGAAGTAATGAGAGTGAGGAACAAGGAGGAAATAATACACACATATAGAGTAGTGGACAAGAAGGAAGTAATGTTACACATATAGAGTAGTGGACAAGAAGGAAGTAATGTTACACATATAGAGTAGTGGACAAGAAGGAAGTAATATTACACATATAGAGTAGTGGACAAGAAGGAAGTAATGTTACACATATAGAGTAGTGGACAAGAAGGAAGTAATATTACACATATAGAGTAGTGGACAAGAAGGAAGTAATGTTACACATATAGAGTAGTGGACAAGAAGGAAGTAATATTACACATATAGAGTAGTGGACAAGAAGGAAGTAATATTACACATATAGAGTAGTGGACAAGAAGGAAGTAATGTTACACATATAGAGTGAGGACAAGGAGGAAGTAATATTACACATATAGAGTGAGGACAAGGAGGAAGTAATGTTACACATATAGAGTGAGGAACAAGGAGGAAGTAATATTACACATATAGTGAGTGAGGAGGAACAAGGAGGAACAAGGAGGAAGTAACCTTTCACATATAGAGTAGTGGACAAGGAGGAAGTAATGTTACACATATAGAGTGAGGAACAAGGAGGAAGTAATATTACACATATAGAGTAGTGGACAAGAAGGAAGTAATGTTACACATATAGAGTAGTGGACAAGGAGGAAGTAATGTTACACATATAGAGTAGTGGACAAGAAGGAAGTAATGTTACACATATAGAGTAGTGGACAAGGAGGAAGTAATATTACACATATAGAGTAGTGGACAAGAAGGAAATAATATTACACATATAGAGTAGTGGACAAGAAGGAAGTAATATTACACATATAGAGTAGTGGACAAGAAGGAAGTAATATTACACATATAGAGTAGTGGACAAGAAGGAAGTAATATTACACATATAGAGTAGTGGACAAGGAGGAAGTAATATTACACATATAGAGTAGTGGACAAGAAGGAAGTAATGTTACACATATAGAGTAGTGGACAAGAAGGAAGTAATATTACACATATAGAGTAGTGGACAAGAAGGAAGTAATATTACACATATAGAGTAGTGGACAAGAAGGAAGTAATATTACACATATAGAGTGGACAAGAAGGAAGTAATGTTACACATATAGAGTGAGGACAAGGAGGAAGTAATATTACACATATAGAGTGAGGAACAAGGAGGAAGTAATGTTACACATATAGAGTGAGGAACAAGGAGGTAATGTTACACATATAGAGTGAGGAACAAGGAGGAAGTAATATTTCACATATAGAGTAGTGGACAAGGAGGAAGTAATGTTACACATATAGAGTGAGGAACAAGGAGGAAGTAATATTACACAAGGAGGAAGTAATGTTACACATATAGAGTGAGGAACAAGGAGGAAGTAATATTACACATATAGAGTGAGGACAAGGAGGAAGTAATGTTACACATATAGAGTGAGGACAAGGAGGAAGTAATATTACACATATATAGAGTGAGGACAAGGAGGAAGTAATAGAGTTACACATATAGAGTAGTGGACAAGGAGGAAGTAATGTTACACATATAGAGTAGTGGACAAGGAGGAAGTAATGTTACACATATAGAGTAGTGGACAAGGAGGAAGTAATATTACACACATAGAGTAGTGGACAAGGAGGAAGTAATATATAGAGTAGTGGACAAGAAGGAAGTAATGTTACACATATAGAGTAGTGGACAAGAAGGAAGTAATATTACACATATATAGAGTAGTGGACAAGAAGGAAGTAATATTACACATATAGAGTAGTGGACAAGAAGGAAGTAATATTACACATATAGAGTAGTGGACAAGAAGGAAGTAATATTACACATATAGAGTAGTGGACAAGAAGGAAGTAATATTACACATATAGAGTAGTGGTAATATTACACATATAGAGTAGTGGACAAGGAGGAAGTAATATTACACATATAGAGTAGTGGACAAGAGGAAGTAATATTACACATATAGAGTAGTGGACAAGAAGGAAGTAATATTACACATATAGAGTAGTGGACAAGAAGGAAGTAATGTTACACATATAGAGTAGTGGACAAGAAGGAAGTAATATTACACATATAGAGTAGTGGACAAGAAGGAAGTAATGTTACACATATAGAGTAGTGGACAAGGAGGAAGTAATATTACACATATAGAGTGTGGACAAGGAGGAAGTAATATTACACATATAGAGTGAGGACAAGGAGGAAGTAATATTACACATATAGAGTGAGGAACAAGGAGGAAGTAATGTTACACATATAGAGTGAGAACAAGGAGGAAGTAATATTACACATATAGAGTGAGGAACAAGGAGGAAGTAATATTACACATATAGAGTGTAGTGGACAAGGAGGAAGTAATGTTACACATATAGAGTGAGGGACAAGGAGGAAGTAATATTACACATATAGAGTGAGTGGACAAGGAGGAAGTAATGTTACACATATAGAGTAGTGGACAAGGAAGGAAGTAATGTTACACATATAGAGTAGTGGACAAGGAGGAAGTAATGTTACACATATAGAGTAGTGGACAAGAAGGAAGTAATATTACACATATAGAGTAGTGGACAAGAAGGAAGTAATATTACACATATAGAGTAGTGGACAAGAAGGAAGTAATGTTACACATATAGAGTAGTGGACAAGAAGGAAGTAATATTACACATATAGAGTAGTGGACAAGACAAGGAAGTAATATTACACATATAGAGTAGTGGACAAGAAGGAAGTAATATTACACATATAGAGTAGTGGACAAGAAGGAAGTAATGTTACACATATAGAGTAGTGGACAAGAAGGAAGTAATATTACACATATAGAGTAGTGGACAAGAAGGAAGTAATGTTACACATATAGAGTGAGGACAAGGAGGAAGTAATATTACACATATAGAGTGAGGAACAAGGAGGAAGTAATATTACACATATAGAGTGAGGAACAAGGAGGAAGTAATGTTACACATATAGAGTGAGGAACAAGGAGGAAGTAATATTACACACATAGAGTAGTGGAACAAGGAGGAAGTAATATTACACATATAGAGTGAGTGGACAAGGAGGAAGTAATGTTACACATATAGAGTGAGGAACAAGGAGGAAGTAATATTACACATATAGAGTAGTGGACAAGGAGGAAGTAATGTTACACATATAGAGTAGTGGACAAGGAGGAAGTAATGTTACACATATAGAGTAGTGGACAAGAAGGAAGTAATGTTACACATATAGAGTAGTGGACAAGGAGGAAGTAATATTACACATATAGAGTAGTGGACAAGAAGGAAGTAATATTACACATATAGAGTAGTGGACAAGAAGGAAGTAATGTTACACATATAGAGTAGTGGACAAGAAGGAAGTAATATTACACATATGGACAAGTAGTGGACAAGACAAAGGAAGTAATGTTACACATATAGAGTAGTGGACAAGGAGGAAGTAATATTACACATATAGAGTAGTGGACAAGAAGGAAGTAATGTTACACATATAGAGTAGTGGACAAGAAGGAAGTAATATTACACATATAGAGTAGTGGACAAGAAGGAAGTAATATTACACATATAGAGTGAGTGGACAAGAAGGAAGTAATGTTACACATATAGAGTGAGTGGACAAGGAGGAAGTAATATTACATATAGTAGGAGTGAGGACAAGGAGGAAGTAATGTTACACATATAGAGTGAGGAACAAGGAGGAAGTAATGTTACACATATAGAGTGAGGAACAAGGAGGAAGTAATATTACACATATAGAGTAGTGGACAAGGAGGAAGTAATGTTACACATATAGAGTGAGGAACAAGGAGGAAGTAATATTACACATATAAGTGAGGACAAGGAGGAAGTAATGTTACACACAAGGAGGAAGTAATATTACACATATAGAGTGAGGGACAAGGAGGAAGTAATATTACACATATAGAGTAGTGGACAAGGAGGAAGTAATATTACACATATAGAGTAGTGGACAAGAGGAGGTGGACAAGAAGGAAGTAATTACACAAGGACAAGGAGTAATATTACACATATAGAGTAGTGGACAAGAAGGAAGTAATGTTACACATATAGAGTAGTGGACAAGGAGGAAGTAATATTACACATATAGAGTAGTGGACAAGAAGGAAGTAATGTTACACATATAGAGTAGTGGACAAGGAGGAAGTAATAGTTACACATATAGAGTAGTGGACAAGAAGGAAGTAATATTACACATATAGAGTAGTGGACAAGAAGAAGTAATATTACACATATAGAGTAGTGGACAAGAAGGAAGTAATATTACATATATAGAGTAGTGGACAAGTAATATTACACATATAGAGTAATAATATTACACATATAGAGTAGTGGACAAGAAGGAAGTAATATTACACATATAGAGTAGTGGACAAGGAGGAAGTAATATTACACATATAGAGTAGTGGACAAGAAGGAAGTAATGTTACACATATAGAGTAGTGGACAAGGAGGAAGTAATGTTACACATATAGAGTAGTGGACAAGAAGGAAGTAAATTACATATAGAGTAGTGGACAAGAAGGAAGTAATATTACATATATAGAGTAGTGGACAAGAAGGAAGTAATATTACACATATAGAGTAGTGGACAAGGAGGAAGTAATATTACACATATAGAGTAGTGGACAAGAAGGAAGTAATATTACACATATAGAGTGAGTGGACAAGGAGGAAGTAATATTACACATATAGAGTGAGGAACAAGGAGGAAGTAAATTACACATATAGAGTGAGGAACAAGGAGGAAGTAATATTACACATATAGATACACATATAGAGTAGAGTGAACAAGGAGGAAGTAATATTACACATATAGAGTGAGGAACAAGGAGGAAGTACATATAGAGTAGTGGACAAGGAGGAAGTAATGTTACACATATAGAGTAGTGGACAAGGAGGAAGTAATGTTACACATATAGAGTGAGTGGACAAGGAGGAAGTAATATTACACATATAGAGTAGTGGACAAGGAGGAAGTAATATTACACATATAGAGTAGTGGACAAGGAGGAAGTAATATTACACATATAGAGTAGTGGACAAGAAGGAAGTAATGTTACACATATAGAGTAGTGGACAAGAAGGAAGTAATATTACACATATAGAGTAGTGGACAAGAAGGAAGTAATATTACACATATAGAGTAGTGGACAAGAAGGAAGTAATATTACACATATAGAGTAGTGGACAAGAAGGAAGTAAGTTACACATATAGAGTAGTGGACAAGAAGGAAGTAATATTACACATATAGAGTAGTGGACAAGAAGGAAGTAATATTACACATATAGAGTAGTGGACAAGAAGGAAGTAATATTACACATATAGAGTATTACACATATAGTGGACAAGAAGGAAGTAATGTTACACATATAGAGTGAGGAACAAGGAGGAAGTAATATTACACATATAGAGTGAGGAACAAGGAGGAAGTAATGTTACACATACAGAGTGAGGACAAGGAGGAAGTAATATTACACATTTTGAGTGAGGAACAAGGAGGAAGTAATATTACACATATAGAGTAGTTACACATATAGGACAAGGAGGAAGGAACATATAAGTGAGGAACAAGGAGGAAGTAATATTACACATATAGAGTGAGTGGACAAGGAGGAAGTAATATTACACATATAGAGTAGTGGACAAGGAGGAAGTAATGTTACACATAGTGGACAAGAGGTAATGTTACACATATAGAAGGAGGAAGTAATATTACACATATAGAGTAGTGGACAAGGAGGAAGTAATATTACACATATAGAGTAGTGGACAAGAAGGAAGTAATATTACACATATAGAGTAGTGGACAAGAAGGAAGTAATATTACACATATAGAGTGGACAAGTGGAAGTAATATTACACATAAGTAGTGGACAAGAAAGTAATATTACACATATATAGAGTGAGTGGACAAGAAGGAAGTAATATTACACATATATAGTAGTGGACAAGAGGAAGTAATGTTACACATATAGAGTAGTGGACAAGGTAATATTACACAAGAGAGGAAAGTAATAGAGTTGGACAAGGAGGAAGTAATATTACATATAGAGTAGTGGACAAGGAGGAA
>NC_134827.1:50645984-50717544 GCF_004210375.1 Tachypleus tridentatus | reverse complement strand
AAAAGTAAAATAACCTGTAAGTAGAAGTTACTGAAGAAACAGAACATTATTTAAAAGTAAAATAACCTGTAAGTAGAAGTTACTGAAGAAACAGAACATTATTTAAAAGTAAAATAACCTGTAAGTAGAAGTTACTGAAGAAACAGAACATTATTTAAAAGTAAAATAACCTGTAAGTAGAAGTTACTGAAGAAACAGAACATTATTTAAAAGTAAAATAACCTGTAAGTAGAAGTTACTGAAGAAACAGAGCATTATTTAAAAGTAAAATAACCTGTAAGTAGAAGTTACTGAAGAAACAGAACATTATTTAAAAGTAAAATAACCTGTAAGTAGAAGTTACTGAAGAAACAGAACATTATTTAAAAGTAAAATAACCTGTAAGTAGAAGTTACTGAAGAAACAGAACATTATTTAAAAGTAAAATAACCTGTAAGTAGAAGTTACTGAAGAAACAGAGCATTATTTAAAAGTAAAATAACCTGTAAGTAGAAGTTACTGAAGAAACAGAACATTATTTAAAAGTAAAATAACCTGTAAGTAGAAGTTACTGAAGAAACAGAGCATTATTTAAAAGTAAAATAACCTGTAAGTAGAAGTTACTGAAGAAACAGAACATTATTTAAAAGTAAAATAACCTGTAAGTAGAAGTTACTGAAGAAACAGAACATTATTTAAAAGTAAAATAACCTGTAAGTAGAAGTTACTGAAGAAACAGAACATTATTTAAAAGTAAAATAACCTGTAAGTAGAAGTTACTGAAGAAACAGAACATTATTTAAAAGTAAAATAACCTGTAAGTAGAAGTTACTGAAGAAACAGAACATTATTTAAAAGTAAAATAACCTGTAAGTAGAAGTTACTGAAGAAACAGAACATTATTTAAAAGTAAAATAACCTGTAAGTAGAAGTTACTGAAGAAACAGAACATTATTTAAAAGTAAAATAACCTGTAAGTAGAAGTTACTGAAGAAACAGAACATTATTTAAAAGTAAAATAACCTGTAAGTAGAAGTTACTGAAGAAACAGAACATTATTTAAAAGTAAAATAACCTGTAAGTAGAAGTTACTGAAGAAACAGAACATTATTTAAAAGTAAAATAACCTGTAAGTAGAAGTTACTGAAGAAACAGAACATTATTTAAAAGTAAAATAACCTGTAAGTAGAAGTTACTGAAGAAACAGAACATTATTTAAAAGTAAAATAACCTGTAAGTAGAAGTTACTGAAGAAACAGAACATTATTTAAAAGTAAAATAACCTGTAAGTAGAAGTTACTGAAGAAACAGAACATTATTTAAAAGTAAAATAACCTGTAAGTAGAAGTTACTGAAGAAACAGAACATTATTTAAAAGTAAAATAACCTGTAAGTAGAAGTTACTGAAGAAACAGAACATTATTTAAAAGTAAAATAACCTGTAAGTAGAAGTTACTGAAGAAACAGAACATTATTTAAAAGTAAAATAACCTGTAAGTAGAAGTTACTGAAGAAACAGAACATTATTTAAAAGTAAAATAACCTGTAAGTAGAAGTTACTGAAGAAACAGAACATTATTTAAAAGTAAAATAACCTGTAAGTAGAAGTTACTGAAGAAACAGAACATTATTTAAAAGTAAAATAACCTGTAAGTAGAAGTTACTGAAGAAACAGAACATTATTTAAAAGTAAAATAACCTGTAAGTAGAAGTTACTGAAGAAACAGAACATTATTTAAAAGTAAAATAACCTGTAAGTAGAAGTTACTGAAGAAACAGAACATTATTTAAAAGTAAAATAACCTGTAAGTAGAAGTTACTGAAGAAACAGAACATTATTTAAAAGTAAAATAACCTGTAAGTAGAAGTTACTGAAGAAACAGAACATTATTTAAAAGTAAAATAACCTGTAAGTAGAAGTTACTGAAGAAACAGAACATTATTTAAAAGTAAAATAACCTGTAAGTAGAAGTTACTGAAGAAACAGAACATTATTTAAAAGTAAAATAACCTGTAAGTAGAAGTTACTGAAGAAACAGAACATTATTTAAAAGTAAAATAACCTGTAAGTAGAAGTTACTGAAGAAACAGAACATTATTTAAAAGTAAAATAACCTGTAAGTAGAAGTTACTGAAGAAACAGAACATTATTTAAAAGTAAAATAACCTGTAAGTAGAAGTTACTGAAGAAACAGAACATTATTTAAAAGTAAAATAACCTGTAAGTAGAAGTTACTGAAGAAACAGAACATTATTTAAAAGTAAAATAACCTGTAAGTAGAAGTTACTGAAGAAACAGAACATTATTTAAAAGTAAAATAACCTGTAAGTAGAAGTTACTGAAGAAACAGAACATTATTTAAAAGTAAAATAACCTGTAAGTAGAAGTTACTGAAGAAACAGAACATTATTTAAAAGTAAAATAACCTGTAAGTAGAAGTTACTGAAGAAACAGAACATTATTTAAAAGTAAAATAACCTGTAAGTAGAAGTTACTGAAGAAACAGAACATTATTTAAAAGTAAAATAACCTGTAAGTAGAAGTTACTGAAGAAACAGAACATTATTTAAAAGTAAAATAACCTGTAAGTAGAAGTTACTGAAGAAACAGAGCATTATTTAAAAGTAAAATAACCTGTAAGTAGAAGTTACTGAAGAAACAGAACATTATTTAAAAGTAAAATAACCTGTAAGTAGAAGTTACTGAAGAAACAGAGCATTATTTAAAAGTAAAATAACCTGTAAGTAGAAGTTACTGAAGAAACAGAACATTATTTAAAAGTAAAATAACCTGTAAGTAGAAGTTACTGAAGAAACAGAACATTATTTAAAAGTAAAATAACCTGTAAGTAGAAGTTACTGAAGAAACAGAACATTATTTAAAAGTAAAATAACCTGTAAGTAGAAGTTACTGAAGAAACAGAACATTATTTAAAAGTAAAATAACCTGTAAGTAGAAGTTACTGAAGAAACAGAACATTATTTAAAAGTAAAATAACCTGTAAGTAGAAGTTACTGAAGAAACAGAACATTATTTAAAAGTAAAATAACCTGTAAGTAGAAGTTACTGAAGAAACAGAACATTATTTAAAAGTAAAATAACCTGTAAGTAGAAGTTACTGAAGAAACAGAGCATTATTTAAAAGTAAAATAACCTGTAAGTAGAAGTTACTGAAGAAACAGAACATTATTTAAAAGTAAAATAACCTGTAAGTAGAAGTTACTGAAGAAACAGAACATTATTTAAAAGTAAAATAACCTGTAAGTAGAAGTTACTGAAGAAACAGAACATTATTTAAAAGTAAAATAACCTGTAAGTAGAAGTTACTGAAGAAACAGAACATTATTTAAAAGTAAAATAACCTGTAAGTAGAAGTTACTGAAGAAACAGAACATTATTTAAAAGTAAAATAACCTGTAAGTAGAAGTTACTGAAGAAACAGAACATTATTTAAAAGTAAAATAACCTGTAAGTAGAAGTTACTGAAGAAACAGAACATTATTTAAAAGTAAAATAACCTGTAAGTAGAAGTTACTGAAGAAACAGAACATTATTTAAAAGTAAAATAACCTGTAAGTAGAAGTTACTGAAGAAACAGAACATTATTTAAAAGTAAAATAACCTGTAAGTAGAAGTTACTGAAGAAACAGAACATTATTTAAAAGTAAAATAACCTGTAAGTAGAAGTTACTGAAGAAACAGAACATTATTTAAAAGTAAAATAACCTGTAAGTAGAAGTTACTGAAGAAACAGAACATTATTTAAAAGTAAAATAACCTGTAAGTAAGAAGTTACTGAAGAAACAGAGCATTATTTAAAAGTAAAATAACCTGTAAGTAGAAGTTACTGAAGAAACAGAACATTATTTAAAAGTAAAATAACCTGTAAGTAGAAGTTACTGAAGAAACAGAACATTATTTAAAAGTAAAATAACCTGTAAGTAGAAGTTACTGAAGAAACAGAACATTATTTAAAAGTAAAATAACCTGTAAGTAGAAGTTACTGAAGAAACAGAACATTATTTAAAAGTAAAATAACCTGTAAGTAGAAGTTACTGAAGAAACAGAACATTATTTAAAAGTAAAATAACCTGTAAGTAGAAGTTACTGAAGAAACAGAACATTATTTAAAAGTAAAATAACCTGTAAGTAGAAGTTACTGAAGAAACAGAACATTATTTAAAAGTAAAATAACCTGTAAGTAGAAGTTACTGAAGAAACAGAACATTATTTAAAAGTAAAATAACCTGTAAGTAGAAGTTACTGAAGAAACAGAACATTATTTAAAAGTAAAATAACCTGTAAGTAGAAGTTACTGAAGAAACAGAACATTATTTAAAAGTAAAATAACCTGTAAGTAGAAGTTACTGAAGAAACAGAACATTATTTAAAAGTAAAATAACCTGTAAGTAGAAGTTACTGAAGAAACAGAACATTATTTAAAAGTAAAATAACCTGTAAGTAGAAGTTACTGAAGAAACAGAACATTATTTAAAAGTAAAATAACCTGTAAGTAGAAGTTACTGAAGAAACAGAACATTATTTAAAAGTAAAATAACCTGTAAGTAGAAGTTACTGAAGAAACAGAACATTATTTAAAAGTAAAATAACCTGTAAGTAGAAGTTACTGAAGAAACAGAACATTATTTAAAAGTAAAATAACCTGTAAGTAGAAGTTACTGAAGAAACAGAACATTATTTAAAAGTAAAATAACCTGTAAGTAGAAGTTACTGAAGAAACAGAACATTATTTAAAAGTAAAATAACCTGTAAGTAGAAGTTACTGAAGAAACAGAACATTATTTAAAAGTAAAATAACCTGTAAGTAGAAGTTACTGAAGAAACAGAGCATTATTTAAAAGTAAAATAACCTGTAAGTAGAAGTTACTGAAGAAACAGAACATTATTTAAAAGTAAAATAACCTGTAAGTAGAAGTTACTGAAGAAACAGAGCATTATTTAAAAGTAAAATAACCTGTAAGTAGAAGTTACTGAAGAAACAGAACATTATTTAAAAGTAAAATAACCTGTAAGTAGAAGTTACTGAAGAAACAGAACATTATTTAAAAGTAAAATAACCTGTAAGTAGAAGTTACTGAAGAAACAGAACATTATTTAAAAGTAAAATAACCTGTAAGTAGAAGTTACTGAAGAAACAGAACATTATTTAAAAGTAAAATAACCTGTAAGTAGAAGTTACTGAAGAAACAGAACATTATTTAAAAGTAAAATAACCTGTAAGTAGAAGTTACTGAAGAAACAGAACATTATTTAAAAGTAAAATAACCTGTAAGTAGAAGTTACTGAAGAAACAGAACATTATTTAAAAGTAAAATAACCTGTAAGTAGAAGTTACTGAAGAAACAGAACATTATTTAAAAGTAAAATAACCTGTAAGTAGAAGTTACTGAAGAAACAGAACATTATTTAAAAGTAAAATAACCTGTAAGTAGAAGTTACTGAAGAAACAGAACATTATTTAAAAGTAAAATAACCTGTAAGTAGAAGTTACTGAAGAAACAGAACATTATTTAAAAGTAAAATAACCTGTAAGTAGAAGTTACTGAAGAAACAGAACATTATTTAAAAGTAAAATAACCTGTAAGTAGAAGTTACTGAAGAAACAGAACATTATTTAAAAGTAAAATAACCTGTAAGTAGAAGTTACTGAAGAAACAGAACATTATTTAAAAGTAAAATAACCTGTAAGTAGAAGTTACTGAAGAAACAGAACATTATTTAAAAGTAAAATAACCTGTAAGTAGAAGTTACTGAAGAAACAGAACATTATTTAAAAGTAAAATAACCTGTAAGTAGAAGTTACTGAAGAAACAGAACATTATTTAAAAGTAAAATAACCTGTAAGTAGAAGTTACTGAAGAAACAGAACATTATTTAAAAGTAAAATAACCTGTAAGTAGAAGTTACTGAAGAAACAGAACATTATTTAAAAGTAAAATAACCTGTAAGTAGAAGTTACTGAAGAAACAGAACATTATTTAAAAGTAAAATAACCTGTAAGTAGAAGTTACTGAAGAAACAGAACATTATTTAAAAGTAAAATAACCTGTAAGTAGAAGTTACTGAAGAAACAGAACATTATTTAAAAGTAAAATAACCTGTAAGTAGAAGTTACTGAAGAAACAGAACATTATTTAAAAGTAAAATAACCTGTAAGTAGAAGTTACTGAAGAAACAGAACATTATTTAAAAGTAAAATAACCTGTAAGTAGAAGTTACTGAAGAAACAGAACATTATTTAAAAGTAAAATAACCTGTAAGTAGAAGTTACTGAAGAAACAGAACATTATTTAAAAGTAAAATAACCTGTAAGTAGAAGTTACTGAAGAAACAGAACATTATTTAAAAGTAAAATAACCTGTAAGTAGAAGTTACTGAAGAAACAGAACATTATTTAAAAGTAAAATAACCTGTAAGTAGAAGTTACTGAAGAAACAGAACATTATTTAAAAGTAAAATAACCTGTAAGTAGAAGTTACTGAAGAAACAGAACATTATTTAAAAGTAAAATAACCTGTAAGTAGAAGTTACTGAAGAAACAGAACATTATTTAAAAGTAAAATAACCTGTAAGTAGAAGTTACTGAAGAAACAGAACATTATTTAAAAGTAAAATAACCTGTAAGTAGAAGTTACTGAAGAAACAGAACATTATTTAAAAGTAAAATAACCTGTAAGTAGAAGTTACTGAAGAAACAGAACATTATTTAAAAGTAAAATAACCTGTAAGTAGAAGTTACTGAAGAAACAGAACATTATTTAAAAGTAAAATAACCTGTAAGTAGAAGTTACTGAAGAAACAGAACATTATTTAAAAGTAAAATAACCTGTAAGTAGAAGTTACTGAAGAAACAGAACATTATTTAAAAGTAAAATAACCTGTAAGTAGAAGTTACTGAAGAAACAGAACATTATTTAAAAGTAAAATAACCTGTAAGTAGAAGTTACTGAAGAAACAGAACATTATTTAAAAGTAAAATAACCTGTAAGTAGAAGTTACTGAAGAAACAGAACATTATTTAAAAGTAAAATAACCTGTAAGTAGAAGTTACTGAAGAAACAGAACATTATTTAAAAGTAAAATAACCTGTAAGTAGAAGTTACTGAAGAAACAGAACATTATTTAAAAGTAAAATAACCTGTAAGTAGAAGTTACTGAAGAAACAGAGCATTATTTAAAAGTAAAATAACCTGTAAGTAGAAGTTACTGAAGAAACAGAACATTATTTAAAAGTAAAATAACCTGTAAGTAGAAGTTACTGAAGAAACAGAACATTATTTAAAAGTAAAATAACCTGTAAGTAGAAGTTACTGAAGAAACAGAACATTATTTAAAAGTAAAATAACCTGTAAGTAGAAGTTACTGAAGAAACAGAACATTATTTAAAAGTAAAATAACCTGTAAGTAGAAGTTACTGAAGAAACAGAACATTATTTAAAAGTAAAATAACCTGTAAGTAGAAGTTACTGAAGAAACAGAACATTATTTAAAAGTAAAATAACCTGTAAGTAGAAGTTACTGAAGAAACAGAACATTATTTAAAAGTAAAATAACCTGTAAGTAGAAGTTACTGAAGAAACAGAACATTATTTAAAAGTAAAATAACCTGTAAGTAGAAGTTACTGAAGAAACAGAACATTATTTAAAAGTAAAATAACCTGTAAGTAGAAGTTACTGAAGAAACAGAACATTATTTAAAAGTAAAATAACCTGTAAGTAGAAGTTACTGAAGAAACAGAACATTATTTAAAAGTAAAATAACCTGTAAGTAGAAGTTACTGAAGAAACAGAACATTATTTAAAAGTAAAATAACCTGTAAGTAGAAGTTACTGAAGAAACAGAACATTATTTAAAAGTAAAATAACCTGTAAGTAGAAGTTACTGAAGAAACAGAACATTATTTAAAAGTAAAATAACCTGTAAGTAGAAGTTACTGAAGAAACAGAACATTATTTAAAAGTAAAATAACCTGTAAGTAGAAGTTACTGAAGAAACAGAACATTATTTAAAAGTAAAATAACCTGTAAGTAGAAGTTACTGAAGAAACAGAACATTATTTAAAAGTAAAATAACCTGTAAGTAGAAGTTACTGAAGAAACAGAGCATTATTTAAAAGTAAAATAACCTGTAAGTAGAAGTTACTGAAGAAACAGAACATTATTTAAAAGTAAAATAACCTGTAAGTAGAAGTTACTGAAGAAACAGAACATTATTTAAAAGTAAAATAACCTGTAAGTAGAAGTTACTGAAGAAACAGAACATTATTTAAAAGTAAAATAACCTGTAAGTAGAAGTTACTGAAGAAACAGAACATTATTTAAAAGTAAAATAACCTGTAAGTAGAAGTTACTGAAGAAACAGAACATTATTTAAAAGTAAAATAACCATTATTATTTAAAAGTAAAATAACCTGTAAGTAGAAGTTACTGAAGAAACAGAGCATTATTTAAAAGTAAAATAACCTGTAAGTAGAAGTTACTGAAGAAACAGAAAATTATTTAAAAGTAAAATAACCTGTAAGTAGAAGTTACTGAAGAAACAGAACATTATTTAAAAGTAAAATAACCTGTAAGTAGAAGTTACTGAAGAAACAGAACATTATTTAAAAGTAAAATAACCTGTAAGTAGAAGTTACTGAAGAAACAGAACATTATTTAAAAGTAAAATAACCTGTAAGTAGAAGTTACTGAAGAAACAGAACATTATTTAAAAGTAAAATAACCTGTAAGTAGAAGTTACTGAAGAAACAGAGCATTATTTAAAAGTAAAATAACCTGTAAGTAGAAGTTACTGAAGAAACAGAACATTATTTAAAAGTAAAATAACCTGTAAGTAGAAGTTACTGAAGAAACAGAGCATTATTTAAAAGTAAAATAACCTGTAAGTAGAAGTTACTGAAGAAACAGAACATTATTTAAAAGTAAAATAACCTGTAAGTAGAAGTTACTGAAGAAACAGAACATTATTTAAAAGTAAAATAACCTGTAAGTAGAAGTTACTGAAGAAACAGAACATTATTTAAAAGTAAAATAACCTGTAAGTAGAAGTTACTGAAGAAACAGAACATTATTTAAAAGTAAAATAACCTGTAAGTAGAAGTTACTGAAGAAACAGAACATTATTTAAAAGTAAAATAACCTGTAAGTAGAAGTTACTGAAGAAACAGAACATTATTTAAAAGTAAAATAACCTGTAAGTAGAAGTTACTGAAGAAACAGAACATTATTTAAAAGTAAAATAACCTGTAAGTAGAAGTTACTGAAGAAACAGAACATTATTTAAAAGTAAAATAACCTGTAAGTAGAAGTTACTGAAGAAACAGAACATTATTTAAAAGTAAAATAACCTGTAAGTAGAAGTTACTGAAGAAACAGAACATTATTTAAAAGTAAAATAACCTGTAAGTAGAAGTTACTGAAGAAACAGAACATTATTTAAAAGTAAAATAACCTGTAAGTAGAAGTTACTGAAGAAACAGAACATTATTTAAAAGTAAAATAACCTGTAAGTAGAAGTTACTGAAGAAACAGAACATTATTTTTAAAAGTAAAGTTATAAACCTGTAAGTAAGTAAAGTTACTGAAGAAACAGAGCATTATTTAAAAGTAAAATAACCTGTAAGTAGAAGTTACTGAAGAAACAGAGCATTATTTAAAAGTAAAATAACCTGTAAGTAGAAGTTACTGAAGAAACAGAACATTATTTAAAAGTAAAATAACCTGTAAGTAGAAGTTACTGAAGAAACAGAACATTATTTAAAAGTAAAATAACCTGTAAGTAGAAGTTACTGAAGAAACAGAACATTATTTAAAAGTAAAATAACCTGTAAGTAGAAGTTACTGAAGAAACAGAACATTATTTAAAAGTAAAATAACCTGTAAGTAGAAGTTACTGAAGAAACAGAACATTATTTAAAAGTAAAATAACCTGTAAGTAGAAGTTACTGAAGAAACAGAACATTATTTAAAAGTAAAATAACCTGTAAGTAGAAGTTACTGAAGAAACAGAACATTATTTAAAAGTAAAATAACCTGTAAGTAGAAGTTACTGAAGAAACAGAACATTATTTTAAAAGTAAAATAACCTGTAAGTTGAAGTTACTGAAGAAACAGAACATTATTTAAAAGTAAAATAACCTGTAAGTAGAAGTTACTGAAGAAACAGAACATTATTTAAAAGTAAAATAACCTGTAAGTAGAAGTTACTGAAGAAACAGAACATTATTTAAAAGTAAAATAACCTGTAAGTAGAAGTTACTGAAGAAACAGAACATTATTTAAAAGTAAAATAACCTGTAAGTAGAAGTTACTGAAGAAACAGAACATTATTTAAAAGTAAAATAACCTGTAAGTAGAAGTTACTGAAGAAACAGAACATTATTTAAAAGTAAAATAACCTGTAAGTAGAAGTTACTGAAGAAACAGAACATTATTTAAAAGTAAAATAACCTGTAAGTAGAAGTTACTGAAGAAACAGAACATTATTTAAAAGTAAAATAACCTGTAAGTAGAAGTTACTGAAGAAACAGAACATTATTTAAAAGTAAAATAACCTGTAAGTAGAAGTTACTGAAGAAACAGAACATTATTTAAAAGTAAAATAACCTGTAAGTAGAAGTTACTGAAGAAACAGAACATTATTTAAAAGTAAAATAACCTGTAAGTAGAAGTTACTGAAGAAACAGAACATTATTTAAAAGTAAAATAACCTGTAAGTAGAAGTTACTGAAGAAACAGAACATTATTTAAAAGTAAAATAACCTGTAAGTAGAAGTTACTGAAGAAACAGAACATTATTTAAAAGTAAAATAACCTGTAAGTAGAAGTTACTGAAGAAACAGAACATTATTTAAAAGTAAAATAACCTGTAAGTAGAAGTTACTGAAGAAACAGAACATTATTTAAAAGTAAAATAACCTGTAAGTAGAAGTTACTGAAGAAACAGAACATTATTTAAAAGTAAAATAACCTGTAAGTAGAAGTTACTGAAGAAACAGAGCATTATTTAAAAGTAAAATAACCTGTAAGTAGAAGTTACTGAAGAAACAGAACATTATTTAAAAGTAAAATAACCTGTAAGTAGAAGTTACTGAAGAAACAGAGCATTATTTAAAAGTAAAATAACCTGTAAGTAGAAGTTACTGAAGAAACAGAACATTATTTAAAAGTAAAATAACCTGTAAGTAGAAGTTACTGAAGAAACAGAACATTATTTAAAAGTAAAATAACCTGTAAGTAGAAGTTACTGAAGAAACAGAACATTATTTAAAAGTAAAATAACCTGTAAGTAGAAGTTACTGAAGAAACAGAACATTATTTAAAAGTAAAATAACCTGTAAGTAGAAGTTACTGAAGAAACAGAACATTATTTAAAAGTAAAATAACCTGTAAGTAGAAGTTACTGAAGAAACAGAACATTATTTAAAAGTAAAATAACCTGTAAGTAGAAGTTACTGAAGAAACAGAACATTATTTAAAAGTAAAATAACCTGTAAGTAGAAGTTACTGAAGAAACAGAACATTATTTAAAAGTAAAATAACCTGTAAGTAGAAGTTACTGAAGAAACAGAACATTATTTAAAAGTAAAATAACCTGTAAGTAGAAGTTACTGAAGAAACAGAACATTATTTAAAAGTAAAATAACCTGTAAGTAGAAGTTACTGAAGAAACAGAACATTATTTAAAAGTAAAATAACCTGTAAGTAGAAGTTACTGAAGAAACAGAACATTATTTAAAAGTAAAATAACCTGTAAGTAGAAGTTACTGAAGAAACAGAACATTATTTAAAAGTAAAATAACCTGTAAGTAGAAGTTACTGAAGAAACAGAACATTATTTAAAAGTAAAATAACCTGTAAGTAGAAGTTACTGAAGAAACAGAACATTATTTAAAAGTAAAATAACCTGTAAGTAGAAGTTACTGAAGAAACAGAACATTATTTAAAAGTAAAATAACCTGTAAGTAGAAGTTACTGAAGAAACAGAACATTATTTAAAAGTAAAATAACCTGTAAGTAGAAGTTACTGAAGAAACAGAACATTATTTAAAAGTAAAATAACCTGTAAGTAGTAAAGTTACTGAAGAAACAGAGACATTATTTAAAAGTAAAATAACCTGTAAGTAGAAGTTACTGAAGAAACAGAACATTATTTAAAAGTAAAATAACCTGTAAGTAGAAGTTACTGAAGAAACAGAACATTATTTAAAAGTAAAATAACCTGTAAGTAGAAGTTACTGAAGAAACAGAGCATTATTTAAAAGTAAAATAACCTGTAAGTAGAAGTTACTGAAGAAACAGAACATTATTTAAAAGTAAAATAACCTGTAAGTAGAAGTTACTGAAGAAACAGAGCATTATTTAAAAGTAAAATAACCTGTAAGTAGAAGTTACTGAAGAAACAGAACATTATTTAAAAGTAAAATAACCTGTAAGTAGAAGTTACTGAAGAAACAGAACATTATTTAAAAGTAAAATAACCTGTAAGTAGAAGTTACTGAAGAAACAGACATTATTTAAAAGTAAAATAACCTGTAAGTAGAAGTTACTGAAGAAACAGAACATTATTTAAAAGTAAAATAACCTGTAAGTAGAAGTTACTGAAGAAACAGAACATTATTTAAAAGTAAAATAACCTGTAAGTAGAAGTTACTGAAGAAACAGAACATTATTTAAAAGTAAAATAACCTGTAAGTAGAAGTTACTGAAGAAACAGAACATTATTTAAAAGTAAAATAACCTGTAAGTAGAAGTTACTGAAGAAACAGAACATTATTTAAAAGTAAAATAACCTGTAAGTAGAAGTTACTGAAGAAACAGAACATTATTTAAAAGTAAAATAACCTGTAAGTAGAAGTTACTGAAGAAACAGAACATTATTTAAAAGTAAAATAACCTGTAAGTAGAAGTTACTGAAGAAACAGAACATTATTTAAAAGTAAAATAACCTGTAAGTAGAAGTTACTGAAGAAACAGAACATTATTTAAAAGTAAAATAACCTGTAAGTAGAAGTTACTGAAGAAACAGAACATTATTTAAAAGTAAAATAACCTGTAAGTAGAAGTTACTGAAGAAACAGAACATTATTTAAAAGTAAAATAACCTGTAAGTAGAAGTTACTGAAGAAACAGAACATTATTTAAAAGTAAAATAACCTGTAAGTAGAAGTTACTGAAGAAACAGAACATTATTTAAAAGTAAAATAACCTGTAAGTAGAAGTTACTGAAGAAACAGAACATTATTTAAAAGTAAAATAACCTGTAAGTAGAAGTTACTGAAGAAACAGAACATTATTTAAAAGTAAAATAACCTGTAAGTAGAAGTTACTGAAGAAACAGAACATTATTTAAAAGTAAAATAACCTGTAAGTAGAAGTTACTGAAGAAACAGAACATTATTTAAAAGTAAAATAACCTGTAAGTAGAAGTTACTGAAGAAACAGAACATTATTTAAAAGTAAAATAACCTGTAAGTAGAAGTTACTGAAGAAACAGAGCATTATTTAAAAGTAAAATAACCTGTAAGTAGAAGTTACTGAAGAAACAGAGCATTATTTAAAAGTAAAATAACCTGTAAGTAGAAGTTACTGAAGAAACAGAACATTATTTAAAAGTAAAATAACCTGTAAGTAGAAGTTACTGAAGAAACAGAACATTATTTAAAAGTAAAATAACCTGTAAGTAGAAGTTACTGAAGAAACAGAACATTATTTAAAAGTAAAATAACCTGTAAGTAGAAGTTACTGAAGAAACAGAACATTATTTAAAAGTAAAATAACCTGTAAGTAGAAGTTACTGAAGAAACAGAACATTATTTAAAAGTAAAATAACCTGTAAGTAGAAGTTACTGAAGAAACAGAACATTATTTAAAAGTAAAATAACCTGTAAGTAGAAGTTACTGAAGAAACAGAACATTATTTAAAAGTAAAATAACCTGTAAGTAGAAGTTACTGAAGAAACAGAACATTATTTAAAAGTAAAATAACCTGTAAGTAGAAGTTACTGAAGAAACAGAACATTATTTAAAAGTAAAATAACCTGTAAGTAGAAGTTACTGAAGAAACAGAGCATTATTTAAAAGTAAAATAACCTGTAAGTAGAAGTTACTGAAGAAACAGAACATTATTTAAAAGTAAAATAACCTGTAAGTAGAAGTTACTGAAGAAACAGAACATTATTTAAAAGTAAAATAACCTGTAAGTAGAAGTTACTGAAGAAACAGAACATTATTTAAAAGTAAAATAACCTGTAAGTAGAAGTTACTGAAGAAACAGAACATTATTTAAAAGTAAAATAACCTGTAAGTAGAAGTTACTGAAGAAACAGAACATTATTTAAAAGTAAAATAACCTGTAAGTAGAAGTTACTGAAGAAACAGAACATTATTTAAAAGTAAAATAACCTGTAAGTAGAAGTTACTGAAGAAACAGAGCATTATTTAAAAGTAAAATAACCTGTAAGTAGAAGTTACTGAAGAAACAGAACATTATTTAAAAGTAAAATAACCTGTAAGTAGAAGTTACTGAAGAAACAGAACATTATTTAAAAGTAAAATAACCTGTAAGTAGAAGTTACTGAAGAAACAGAACATTATTTAAAAGTAAAATAACCTGTAAGTAGAAGTTACTGAAGAAACAGAACATTATTTAAAAGTAAAATAACCTGTAAGTAGAAGTTACTGAAGAAACAGAACATTATTTAAAAGTAAAATAACCTGTAAGTAGAAGTTACTGAAGAAACAGAACATTATTTAAAAGTAAAATAACCTGTAAGTAGAAGTTACTGAAGAAACAGAACATTATTTAAAAGTAAAATAACCTGTAAGTAGAAGTTACTGAAGAAACAGAACATTATTTAAAAGTAAAATAACCTGTAAGTAGAAGTTACTGAAGAAACAGAACATTATTTAAAAGTAAAATAACCTGTAAGTAGAAGTTACTGAAGAAACAGAACATTATTTAAAAGTAAAATAACCTGTAAGTAGAAGTTACTGAAGAAACAGAACATTATTTAAAAGTAAAATAACCTGTAAGTAGAAGTTACTGAAGAAACAGAACATTATTTAAAAGTAAAATAACCTGTAAGTAGAAGTTACTGAAGAAACAGAACATTATTTAAAAGTAAAATAACCTGTAAGTAGAAGTTACTGAAGAAACAGAGCATTATTTAAAAGTAAAATAACCTGTAAGTAGAAGTTACTGAAGAAACAGAACATTATTTAAAAGTAAAATAACCTGTAAGTAGAAGTTACTGAAGAAACAGAACATTATTTAAAAGTAAAATAACCTGTAAGTAGAAGTTACTGAAGAAACAGAACATTATTTAAAAGTAAAATAACCTGTAAGTAGAAGTTACTGAAGAAACAGAACATTATTTAAAAGTAAAATAACCTGTAAGTAGAAGTTACTGAAGAAACAGAACATTATTTAAAAGTAAAATAACCTGTAAGTAGAAGTTACTGAAGAAACAGAACATTATTTAAAAGTAAAATAACCTGTAAGTAGAAGTTACTGAAGAAACAGAACATTATTTAAAAGTAAAATAACCTGTAAGTAGAAGTTACTGAAGAAACAGAACATTATTTAAAAGTAAAATAACCTGTAAGTAGAAGTTACTGAAGAAACAGAACATTATTTAAAAGTAAAATAACCTGTAAGTAGAAGTTACTGAAGAAACAGAACATTATTTAAAAGTAAAATAACCTGTAAGTAGAAGTTACTGAAGAAACAGAACATTATTTAAAAGTAAAATAACCTGTAAGTAGAAGTTACTGAAGAAACAGAACATTATTTAAAAGTAAAATAACCTGTAAGTAGAAGTTACTGAAGAAACAGAACATTATTTAAAAGTAAAATAACCTGTAAGTAGAAGTTACTGAAGAAACAGAACATTATTTAAAAGTAAAATAACCTGTAAGTAGAAGTTACTGAAGAAACAGAACATTATTTAAAAGTAAAATAACCTGTAAGTAGAAGTTACTGAAGAAACAGAACATTATTTAAAAGTAAAATAACCTGTAAGTAGAAGTTACTGAAGAAACAGAACATTATTTAAAAGTAAAATAACCTGTAAGTAGAAGTTACTGAAGAAACAGAACATTATTTAAAAGTAAAATAACCTGTAAGTAGAAGTTACTGAAGAAACAGAACATTATTTAAAAGTAAAATAACCTGTAAGTAGAAGTTACTGAAGAAACAGAGCATTATTTAAAAGTAAAATAACCTGTAAGTAGAAGTTACTGAAGAAACAGAACATTATTTAAAAGTAAAATAACCTGTAAGTAGAAGTTACTGAAGAAACAGAACATTATTTAAAAGTAAAATAACCTGTAAGTAGAAGTTACTGAAGAAACAGAACATTATTTAAAAGTAAAATAACCTGTAAGTAGAAGTTACTGAAGAAACAGAACATTATTTAAAAGTAAAATAACCTGTAAGTAGAAGTTACTGAAGAAACAGAACATTATTTAAAAGTAAAATAACCTGTAAGTAGAAGTTACTGAAGAAACAGAACATTATTTAAAAGTAAAATAACCTGTAAGTAGAAGTTACTGAAGAAACAGAACATTATTTAAAAGTAAAATAACCTGTAAGTAGAAGTTACTGAAGAAACAGAACATTATTTAAAAGTAAAATAACCTGTAAGTAGAAGTTACTGAAGAAACAGAACATTATTTAAAAGTAAAATAACCTGTAAGTAGAAGTTACTGAAGAAACAGAGCATTATTTAAAAGTAAAATAACCTGTAAGTAGAAGTTACTGAAGAAACAGAGCATTATTTAAAAGTAAAATAACCTGTAAGTAGAAGTTACTGAAGAAACAGAACATTATTTAAAAGTAAAATAACCTGTAAGTTGAAGTTACTACTGAAGAACATTATTTAAAAGTAAAATAACCTGTAAGTAGAAGTTACTGAAGAAACAGAACATTATTTAAAAGTAAAATAACCTGTAAGTAGAAGTTACTGAAGAAACAGAACATTATTTAAAAGTAAAATAACCTGTAAGTAGAAGTTACTGAAGAAACAGAACATTATTTAAAAGTAAAATAACCTGTAAGTAGAAGTTACTGAAGAAACAGAACATTATTTAAAAGTAAAATAACCTGTAAGTAGAAGTTACTGAAGAAACAGAACATTATTTAAAAGTAAAATAACCTGTAAGTAGAAGTTACTGAAGAAACAGAACATTATTTAAAAGTAAAATAACCTGTAAGTAGAAGTTACTGAAGAAACAGAACATTATTTAAAAGTAAAATAACCTGTAAGTAGAAGTTACTGAAGAAACAGAACATTATTTAAAAGTAAAATAACCTGTAAGTAGAAGTTACTGAAGAAACAGAACATTATTTAAAAGTAAAATAACCTGTAAGTAGAAGTTACTGAAGAAACAGAACATTATTTAAAAGTAAAATAACCTGTAAGTAGAAGTTACTGAAGAAACAGAGCATTATTTAAAAGTAAAATAACCTGTAAGTAGAAGTTACTGAAGAAACAGAACATTATTTAAAAGTAAAATAACCTGTAAGTAGAAGTTACTGAAGAAACAGAACATTATTTAAAAGTAAAATAACCTGTAAGTAGAAGTTACTGAAGAAACAGAACATTATTTAAAAGTAAAATAACCTGTAAGTAGAAGTTACTGAAGAAACAGAACATTATTTAAAAGTAAAATAACCTGTAAGTAGAAGTTACTGAAGAAACAGAACATTATTTAAAAGTAAAATAACCTGTAAGTAGAAGTTACTGAAGAAACAGAACATTATTTAAAAGTAAAATAACCTGTAAGTAGAAGTTACTGAAGAAACAGAACATTATTTAAAAGTAAAATAACCTGTAAGTAGAAGTTACTGAAGAAACAGAACATTATTTAAAAGTAAAATAACCTGTAAGTAGAAGTTACTGAAGAAACAGAACATTATTTAAAAGTAAAATAACCTGTAAGTAGAAGTTACTGAAGAAACAGAACATTATTTAAAAGTAAAATAACCTGTAAGTAGAAGTTACTGAAGAAACAGAACATTATTTAAAAGTAAAATAACCTGTAAGTAGAAGTTACTGAAGAAACAGAACATTATTTAAAAGTAAAATAACCTGTAAGTAGAAGTTACTGAAGAAACAGAACATTATTTAAAAGTAAAATAACCTGTAAGTAGAAGTTACTGAAGAAACAGAACATTATTTAAAAGTAAAATAACCTGTAAGTAGAAGTTACTGAAGAAACAGAACATTATTTAAAAGTAAAATAACCTGTAAGTAGAAGTTACTGAAGAAACAGAACATTATTTAAAAGTAAAATAACCTGTAAGTAGAAGTTACTGAAGAAACAGAACATTATTTAAAAGTAAAATAACCTGTAAGTAGAAGTTACTGAAGAAACAGAGCATTATTTAAAAGTAAAATAACCTGTAAGTAGAAGTTACTGAAGAAACAGAACATTATTTAAAAGTAAAATAACCTGTAAGTAGAAGTTACTGAAGAAACAGAACATTATTTAAAAGTAAAATAACCTGTAAGTAGAAGTTACTGAAGAAACAGAACATTATTTAAAAGTAAAATAACCTGTAAGTAGAAGTTACTGAAGAAACAGAACATTATTTAAAAGTAAAATAACCTGTAAGTAGAAGTTACTGAAGAAACAGAACATTATTTAAAAGTAAAATAACCTGTAAGTAGAAGTTACTGAAGAAACAGAGCATTATTTAAAAGTAAAATAACCTGTAAGTAGAAGTTACTGAAGAAACAGAACATTATTTAAAAGTAAAATAACCTGTAAGTAGAAGTTACTGAAGAAACAGAACATTATTTAAAAGTAAAATAACCTGTAAGTAGAAGTTACTGAAGAAACAGAGCATTATTTAAAAGTAAAATAACCTGTAAGTAGAAGTTACTGAAGAAACAGAACATTATTTAAAAGTAAAATAACCTGTAAGTAGAAGTTACTGAAGAAACAGAACATTATTTAAAAGTAAAATAACCTGTAAGTAGAAGTTACTGAAGAAACAGAACATTATTTAAAAGTAAAATAACCTGTAAGTAGAAGTTACTGAAGAAACAGAACATTATTTAAAAGTAAAATAACCTGTAAGTAGAAGTTACTGAAGAAACAGAGCATTATTTAAAAGTAAAATAACCTGTAAGTAGAAGTTACTGAAGAAACAGAGCATTATTTAAAAGTAAAATAACCTGTAAGTAGAAGTTACTGAAGATACAGAGCATTATTTAAAAGTAAAATAACCTGTAAGTAGAAGTTACTGAAGAAACAGAACATTATTTAAAAGTAAAATAACCTGTAAGTAGAAGTTACTGAAGAAACAGAACATTATTTAAAAGTAAAATAACCTGTAAGTAGAAGTTACTGAAGAAACAGAACATTATTTAAAAGTAAAATAACCTGTAAGTAGAAGTTACTGAAGAAACAGAACATTATTTAAAAGTAAAATAACCTGTAAGTAGAAGTTACTGAAGAAACAGAACATTATTTAAAAGTAAAATAACCTGTAAGTAGAAGTTACTGAAGAAACAGAACATTATTTAAAAGTAAAATAACCTGTAAGTAGAAGTTACTGAAGAAACAGAACATTATTTAAAAGTAAAATAACCTGTAAGTAGAAGTTACTGAAGAAACAGAACATTATTTAAAAGTAAAATAACCTGTAAGTAGAAGTTACTGAAGAAACAGAACATTATTTAAAAGTAAAATAACCTGTAAGTAGAAGTTACTGAAGAAACAGAACATTATTTAAAAGTAAAATAACCTGTAAGTAGAAGTTACTGAAGAAACAGAACATTATTTAAAAGTAAAATAACCTGTAAGTAGAAGTTACTGAAGAAACAGAACATTATTTAAAAGTAAAATAACCTGTAAGTAGAAGTTACTGAAGAAACAGAACATTATTTAAAAGTAAAATAACCTGTAAGTAGAAGTTACTGAAGAAACAGAACATTATTTAAAAGTAAAATAACCTGTAAGTAGAAGTTACTGAAGAAACAGAACATTATTTAAAAGTAAAATAACCTGTAAGTAGAAGTTACTGAAGAAACAGAACATTATTTAAAAGTAAAATAACCTGTAAGTAGAAGTTACTGAAGAAACAGAACATTATTTAAAAGTAAAATAACCTGTAAGTAGAAGTTACTGAAGAAACAGAACATTATTTAAAAGTAAAATAACCTGTAAGTAGAAGTTACTGAAGAAACAGAACATTATTTAAAAGTAAAATAACCTGTAAGTAGAAGTTACTGAAGAAACAGAGCATTATTTAAAAGTAAAATAACCTGTAAGTAGAAGTTACTGAAGAAACAGAACATTATTTAAAAGTAAAATAACCTGTAAGTAGAAGTTACTGAAGAAACAGAACATTATTTAAAAGTAAAATAACCTGTAAGTAGAAGTTACTGAAGAAACAGAACATTATTTAAAAGTAAAATAACCTGTAAGTAGAAGTTACTGAAGAAACAGAACATTATTTAAAAGTAAAATAACCTGTAAGTAGAAGTTACTGAAGAAACAGAACATTATTTAAAAGTAAAATAACCTGTAAGTAGAAGTTACTGAAGAAACAGAGCATTATTTAAAAGTAAAATAACCTGTAAGTAGAAGTTACTGAAGAAACAGAACATTATTTAAAAGTAAAATAACCTGTAAGTAGAAGTTACTGAAGAAACAGAACATTATTTAAAAGTAAAATACCTGTAAAGAAGTTACTGAAGAAACAGAACATTATTTAAAAGTAAAATAACCTGTAAGTAGAAGTTACTGAAGAAACAGAACATTATTTAAAAGTAAAATAACCTGTAAGTAGAAGTTACTGAAGAAACAGAACATTATTTAAAAGTAAAATAACCTGTAAGTAGAAGTTACTGAAGAAACAGAACATTATTTAAAAGTAAAATAACCTGTAAGTAGAAGTTACTGAAGAAACAGAACATTATTTAAAAGTAAAATAACCTGTAAGTAGAAGTTACTGAAGAAACAGAGCATTATTTAAAAGTAAAATAACCTGTAAGTAGAAGTTACTGAAGAAACAGAACATTATTTAAAAGTAAAATAACCTGTAAGTAGAGAAGAAACAGAACATTATTTAAAAGTAAAATAACCTGTAAGTAGAAGTTACTGAAGAAACAGAACATTATTTAAAAGTAAAATAACCTGTAAGTAGAAGTTACTGAAGAAACAGAACATTATTTAAAAGTAAAATAACCTGTAAGTAGAAGTTACTGAAGAAACAGAACATTATTTAAAAGTAAAATAACCTGTAAGTAGAAGTTACTGAAGAAACAGAACATTATTTAAAAGTAAAATAACCTGTAAGTAGAAGTTACTGAAGAAACAGAACATTATTTAAAAGTAAAATAACCTGTAAGTAGAAGTTACTGAAGAAACAGAGCATTATTTAAAAGTAAAATAACCTGTAAGTAGAAGTTACTGAAGAAACAGAACATTATTTAAAAGTAAAATAACCTGTAAGTAGAAGTTACTGAAGAAACAGAGCATTATTTAAAAGTAAAATAACCTGTAAGTAGAAGTTACTGAAGAAACAGAACATTATTTAAAAGTAAAATAACCTGTAAGTAGAAGTTACTGAAGAAACAGAACATTATTTAAAAGTAAAATAACCTGTAAGTAGAAGTTACTGAAGAAACAGAACATTATTTAAAAGTAAAATAACCTGTAAGTAGAAGTTACTGAAGAAACAGTAAAATAACCATTATTTAAAAGTAAAATAACCTGTAAGTAGAAGTTACTGAAGAAACAGAACATTATTTAAAAGTAAAATAACCTGTAAGTAGAAGTTACTGAAGAAACAGAACATTATTTAAAAGTAAAATAACCTGTAAGTAGAAGTTACTGAAGAAACAGAACATTATTTAAAAGTAAAATAACCTGTAAGTAGAAGTTACTGAAGAAACAGAACATTATTTAAAAGTAAAATAACCTGTAAGTAGAAGTTACTGAAGAAACAGAACATTATTTAAAAGTAAAATAACCTGTAAGTAGAAGTTACTGAAGAAACAGAACATTATTTAAAAGTAAAATAACCTGTAAGTAGAAGTTACTGAAGAAACAGAACATTATTTAAAAGTAAAATAACCTGTAAGTAGAAGTTACTGAAGAAACAGAACATTATTTAAAAGTAAAATAACCTGTAAGTAGAAGTTACTGAAGAAACAGAACATTATTTAAAAGTAAAATAACCTGTAAGTAGAAGTTACTGAAGAAACAGAGCATTATTTAAAAGTAAAATAACCTGTAAGTAGAAGTTACTGAAGAAACAGAACATTATTTAAAAGTAAAATAACCTGTAAGTAGAAGTTACTGAAGAAACAGAACATTATTTAAAAGTAAAATAACCTGTAAGTAGAAGTTACTGAAGAAACAGAACATTATTTAAAAGTAAAATAACCTGTAAGTAGAAGTTACTGAAGAAACAGAACATTATTTAAAAGTAAAATAACCTGTAAGTAGAAGTTACTGAAGAAACAGAACATTATTTAAAAGTAAAATAACCTGTAAGTAGAAGTTACTGAAGAAACAGAACATTATTTAAAAGTAAAATAACCTGTAAGTAGAAGTTACTGAAGAAACAGAACATTATTTAAAAGTAAAATAACCATTATTTAAAAGTAAAAAGTTACTGAAGAAACAGAGCATTATTTAAAAGTAAAATAACCTGTAAGTAGAAGTTACTGAAGAAACAGAGCATTATTTAAAAGTAAAATAACCTGTAAGTAGAAGTTACTGAAGAAACAGAACATTATTTAAAAGTAAAATAACCTGTAAGTAGAAGTTACTGAAGAAACAGAACATTATTTAAAAGTAAAATAACCTGTAAGTAGAAGTTACTGAAGAAACAGAACATTATTTAAAAGTAAAATAACCTGTAAGTAGAAGTTACTGAAGAAACAGAACATTATTTAAAAGTAAAATTACCTGTTAAGTTACTGAAAAATAACATTATTTAAAAGTAAAATAAGTAGAAGTTACTGAAGAAACAGAACATTATTTAAAAGTAAAATAACCTGTAAGTAGAAGTTACTGAAGAAACAGAACATTATTTAAAAGTAAAATAACCTGTAAGTAGAAGTTACTGAAGAAACAGAACATTATTTAAAAGTAAAATAACCTGTAAGTAGAAGTTACTGAAGAAACAGAGACATTATTTAAAAGTAAAATAACCTGTAAGTAGAAGTTACTGAAGAAACAGAACATTATTTAAAAGTAAAATAACCTGTAAGTAGAAGTTACTGAAGAAACAGAACATTATTTAAAAGTAAAATAACCTGTAAGTAGAAGTTACTGAAGAAACAGAACATTATTTAAAAGTAAAATAACCTGTAAGTAGAAGTTACTGAAGAAACAGAACATTATTTAAAAGTAAAATAACCTGTAAGTAGAAGTTACTGAAGAAACAGAACATTATTTAAAAGTAAAATAACCTGTAAGTAGAAGTTACTGAAGAAACAGAGCATTATTTAAAAGTAAAATAACCTGTAAGTAGAAGTTACTGAAGAAACAGAACATTATTTAAAAGTAAAATAACCTGTAAGTAGAAGTTACTGAAGAAACAGAGCATTATTTAAAAGTAAAATAACCTGTAAGTAGAAGTTACTGAAGAAACAGAACATTATTTAAAAGTAAAATAACCTGTAAGTAGAAGTTACTGAAGAAACAGAGCATTATTTAAAAGTAAAATAACCTGTAGAAGTTACTGAAGAAACAGAACATTATTTAAAAGTAAAATAACCTGTAAGTGAAGAACATTATTTAAAAGTAAAATAACCTGTAAGTAGAAGTTGAAGAAACAGAACATTATTTAAAAGTAAAATAACCTGTAAGTAGAAGTTACTGAAGAAACAGAACATTATTTAAAAGTAAAATAACCTGTAAGTAGAAGTTACTGAAGAAACAGAACATTATTTAAAAGTAAAATAACCTGTAAGTAGAAGTTACTGAAGAAACAGAACATTATTTAAAAGTAAAATAACCTGTAAGTAGAAGTTACTGAAGAAACAGAACATTATTTAAAAGTAAAATAACCTGTAAGTAGAAGTTACTGAAGAAACAGAACATTATTTAAAAGTAAAATAACCTGTAAGTAGAAGTTACTGAAGAAACAGAACATTATTTAAAAGTAAAATAACCTGTAAGTAGAAGTTACTGAAGAAACAGAACATTATTTAAAAGTAAAATAACCTGTAAGTAGAAGTTACTGAAGAAACAGAACATTATTTAAAAGTAAAATAACCTGTAAGTAGAAGTTACTGAAGAAACAGAGCATTATTTAAAAGTAAAATAACCTGTAAGTAGAAGTTACTGAAGAAACAGAACATTATTTAAAAGTAAAATAACCTGTAAGTAGAAGTTACTGAAGAAACAGAGCATTATTTAAAAGTAAAATAACCTGTAAGTAGAAGTTACTGAAGAAACAGAGCATTATTTAAAAGTAAAATAACCTGTAAGTAGAAGTTACTGAAGAAACAGAACATTATTTAAAAGTAAAATAACCTGTAAGTAGAAGTTACTGAAGAAACAGAACATTATTTAAAAGTAAAATAACCTGTAAGTAGAAGTTACTGAAGAAACAGAACATTATTTAAAAGTAAAATAACCTGTAAGTAGAAGTTACTGAAGAAACAGAACATTATTTAAAAGTAAAATAACCTGTAAGTAGAAGTTACTGAAGAAACAGAACATTATTTAAAAGTAAAATAACCTGTAAGTAGAAGTTACTGAAGAAACAGAACATTATTTAAAAGTAAAATAACCTGTAAGTAGAAGTTACTGAAGAAACAGAACATTATTTAAAAGTAAAATAACCTGTAAGTAGAAGTTACTGAAGAAACAGAACATTATTTAAAAGTAAAATAACCTGTAAGTAGAAGTTACTGAAGAAACAGAACATTATTTAAAAGTAAAATAACCTGTAAGTAGAAGTTACTGAAGAAACAGAACATTATTTAAAAGTAAAATAACCTGTAAGTAGAAGTTACTGAAGAAACAGAACATTATTTAAAAGTAAAATAACCTGTAAGTAGAAGTTACTGAAGAAACAGAACATTATTTAAAAGTAAAATAACCTGTAAGTAGAAGTTACTGAAGAAACAGAACATTATTTAAAAGTAAAATAACCTGTAAGTAGAAGTTACTGAAGAAACAGAACATTATTTAAAAGTAAAATAACCTGTAAGTAGAAGTTACTGAAGAAACAGAACATTATTTAAAAGTAAAATAACCTGTAAGTAGAAGTTACTGAAGAAACAGAACATTATTTAAAAGTAAAATAACCTGTAAGTAGAAGTTACTGAAGAAACAGAACATTATTTAAAAGTAAAATAACCTGTAAGTAGAAGTTACTGAAGAAACAGAACATTATTTAAAAGTAAAATAACCTGTAAGTAGAAGTTACTGAAGAAACAGAACATTATTTAAAAGTAAAATAACCTGTAAGTAGAAGTTACTGAAGAAACAGAACATTATTTAAAAGTAAAATAACCTGTAAGTAGAAGTTACTGAAGAAACAGAACATTATTTAAAAGTAAAATAACCTGTAAGTAGAAGTTACTGAAGAAACAGAACATTATTTAAAAGTAAAATAACCTGTAAGTAGAAGTTACTGAAGAAACAGAACATTATTTAAAAGTAAAATAACCTGTAAGTAGAAGTTACTGAAGAAACAGAACATTATTTAAAAGTAAAATAACCTGTAAGTAGAAGTTACTGAAGAAACAGAACATTATTTAAAAGTAAAATAACCTGTAAGTAGAAGTTACTGAAGAAACAGAACATTATTTAAAAGTAAAATAACCTGTAAGTAGAAGTTACTGAAGAAACAGAGCATTATTTAAAAGTAAAATAACCTGTAAGTAGAAGTTACTGAAGAAACAGAACATTATTTAAAAGTAAAATAACCTGTAAGTAGAAGTTACTGAAGAAACAGAACATTATTTAAAAGTAAAATAACCTGTAAGTAGAAGTTACTGAAGAAACAGAACATTATTTAAAAGTAAAATAACCTGTAAGTAGAAGTTACTGAAGAAACAGAACATTATTTAAAAGTAAAATAACCTGTAAGTAGAAGTTACTGAAGAAACAGAACATTATTTAAAAGTAAAATAACCTGTAAGTAGAAGTTACTGAAGAAACAGAACATTATTTAAAAGTAAAATAACCTGTAAGTAGAAGTTACTGAAGAAACAGAGCATTATTTAAAAGTAAAATAACCTGTAAGTAGAAGTTACTGAAGAAACAGAACATTATTTAAAAGTAAAATAACCTGTAAGTAGAAGTTACTGAAGAAACAGAGCATTATTTAAAAGTAAAATAACCTGTAAGTAGAAGTTACTGAAGAAACAGAACATTATTTAAAAGTAAAATAACCTGTAAGTAGAAGTTACTGAAGAAACAGAACATTATTTAAAAGTAAAATAACCTGTAAGTAGAAGTTACTGAAGAAACAGAACATTATTTAAAAGTAAAATAACCTGTAAGTAGAAGTTACTGAAGAAACAGAACATTATTTAAAAGTAAAATAACCTGTAAGTAGAAGTTACTGAAGAAACAGAACATTATTTAAAAGTAAAATAACCTGTAAGTAGAAGTTACTGAAGAAACAGAGCATTATTTAAAAGTAAAATAACCTGTAAGTAGAAGTTACTGAAGAAACAGAACATTATTTAAAAGTAAAATAACCTGTAAGTAGAAGTTACTGAAGAAACAGAACATTATTTAAAAGTAAAATAACCTGTAAGTAGAAGTTACTGAAGAAACAGAACATTATTTAAAAGTAAAATAACCTGTAAGTAGAAGTTACTGAAGAAACAGAACATTATTTAAAAGTAAAATAACCTGTAAGTAGAAGTTACTGAAGAAACAGAACATTATTTAAAAGTAAAATAACCTGTAAGTAGAAGTTACTGAAGAAACAGAACATTATTTAAAAGTAAAATAACCTGTAAGTAGAAGTTACTGAAGAAACAGAACATTATTTAAAAGTAAAATAACCTGTAAGTAGAAGTTACTGAAGAAACAGAACATTATTTAAAAGTAAAATAACCTGTAAGTAGAAGTTACTGAAGAAACAGAGCATTATTTAAAAGTAAAATAACCTGTAAGTAGAAGTTACTGAAGAAACAGAACATTATTTAAAAGTAAAATAACCTGTAAGTAGAAGTTACTGAAGAAACAGAACATTATTTAAAAGTAAAATAACCTGTAAGTAGAAGTTACTACTAACCTGTAAAAGTAAAATAACCTGTAAAGTAGAAGTTACTGAAGAAACAGAGCATTATTTAAAAGTAAAATAACCTGTAAGTAGAAGTTACTGAAGAAACAGAACATTATTTAAAAGTAAAATAACCTGTAAGTAGAAGTTACTGAAGAAACAGAACATTATTTAAAAGTAAAATAACCTGTAAGTAGAAGTTACTGAAGAAACAGAACATTATTTAAAAGTAAAATAACCTGTAAGTAGAAGTTACTGAAGAAACAGAACATTATTTAAAAGTAAAATAACCTGTAAGTAGAAGTTACTGAAGAAACAGAACATTATTTAAAAGTAAAATAACCTGTAAGTAGAAGTTACTGAAGAAACAGAACATTATTTAAAAGTAAAATAACCTGTAAGTAGAAGTTACTGAAGAAACAGAGCATTATTTAAAAGTAAAATAACCTGTAAGTAGAAGTTACTGAAGAAACAGAACATTATTTAAAAGTAAAATAACCTGTAAGTAGAAGTTACTGAAGAAACAGAACATTATTTAAAAGTAAAATAACCTGTAAGTAGAAGTTACTGAAGAAACAGAACATTATTTAAAAGTAAAATAACCTGTAAGTAGAAGTTACTGAAGAAACAGAGCATTATTTAAAAGTAAAATAACCTGTAAGTAGAAGTTACTGAAGAAACAGAACATTATTTAAAAGTAAAATAACCTGTAAGTAGAAGTTACTGAAGAAACAGAACATTATTTAAAAGTAAAATAACCTGTAAGTAGAAGTTACTGAAGAAACAGAACATTATTTAAAAGTAAAATAACCTGTAAGTAGAAGTTACTGAAGAAACAGAACATTATTTAAAAGTAAAATAACCTGTAAGTAGAAGTTACTGAAGAAACAGAACATTATTTAAAAGTAAAATAACCTGTAAGTAGAAGTTACTGAAGAAACAGAACATTATTTAAAAGTAAAATAACCTGTAAGTAGAAGTTACTGAAGAAACAGAACATTATTTAAAAGTAAAATAACCTGTAAGTAGAAGTTACTGAAGAAACAGAACATTATTTAAAAGTAAAATAACCTGTAAGTAGAAGTTACTGAAGAAACAGAACATTATTTAAAAGTAAAATAACCTGTAAGTAGAAGTTACTGAAGAAACAGAACATTATTTAAAAGTAAAATAACCTGTAAGTAGAAGTTACTGAAGAAACAGAACATTATTTAAAAGTAAAATAACCTGTAAGTAGAAGTTACTGAAGAAACAGAACATTATTTAAAAGTAAAATAAAATAAGTTACTGAAGAAACAGAACATTATTTAAAAGTAAAGTAACCTGAAGAAACAGAACATTATTTAAAAGTAAAATAACCTGTAAGTAGAAGTTACTGAAGAAACAGAACATTATTTAAAAGTAAAATAACCTGTAAGTAGAAGTTACTGAAGAAACAGAACATTATTTAAAAGTAAAATAACCTGTAAGTAGAAGTTACTGAAGAAACAGAACATTATTTAAAAGTAAAATAACCTGTAAGTAGAAGTTACTGAAGAAACAGAACATTATTTAAAAGTAAAATAACCTGTAAGTAGAAGTTACTGAAGAAACAGAACATTATTTAAAAGTAAAATAACCTGTAAGTAGAAGTTACTGAAGAAACAGAACATTATTTAAAAGTAAAATAACCTGTAAGTAGAAGTTACTGAAGAAACAGAACATTATTTAAAAGTAAAATAACCTGTAAGTAGAAGTTACTGAAGAAACAGAACATTATTTAAAAGTAAAATAACCTGTAAGTAGAAGTTACTGAAGAAACAGAACATTATTTAAAAGTAAAATAACCTGTAAGTAGAAGTTACTGAAGAAACAGAACATTATTTAAAAGTAAAATAACCTGTAAGTAGAAGTTACTGAAGAAACAGAGCATTATTTAAAAGTAAAATAACCTGTAAGTAGAAGTTACTGAAGAAACAGAACATTATTTAAAAGTAAAATAACCTGTAAGTAGAAGTTACTGAAGAAACAGAGCATTATTTAAAAGTAAAATAACCTGTAAGTAGAAGTTACTGAAGAAACAGAACATTATTTAAAAGTAAAATAACCTGTAAGTAGAAGTTACTGAAGAAACAGAACATTATTTAAAAGTAAAATAACCTGTAAGTAGAAGTTACTGAAGAAACAGAACATTATTTAAAAGTAAAATAACCTGTAAGTAGAAGTTACTGAAGAAACAGACACATTATTTAAAAGTAAAATAACCTGTAAGTAGAAGTTACTGAAGAAACAGAACATTATTTAAAAGTAAAATAACCTGTAAGTAGAAGTTACTGAAGAAACAGAACATTATTTAAAAGTAAAATAACCTGTAAGTAGAAGTTACTGAAGAAACAGAACATTATTTAAAAGTAAAATAACCTGTAAGTAGAAGTTACTGAAGAAACAGAGCATTATTTAAAAGTAAAATAACCTGTAAGTAGAAGTTACTGAAGAAACAGAACATTATTTAAAAGTAAAATAACCTGTAAGTAGAAGTTACTGAAGAAACAGAACATTATTTAAAAGTAAAATAACCATTATTTGTAAAATAAGTAGAAGTTACTGAAGAAACAGAGCATTATTTAAAAGTAAAATAACCTGTAAGTAGAAGTTACTGAAGAAACAGAACATTATTTAAAAGTAAAATAACCTGTAAGTAGAAGTTACTGAAGAAACAGAACATTATTTAAAAGTAAAATAACCTGTAAGTAGAAGTTACTGAAGAAACAGAACATTATTTAAAAGTAAAATAACCAGTTACTGAAGAAACAGACATTATTTAAAAGTAAAATAACCTGTAAGTAGAAGTTACTGAAGAAACAGAACATTATTTAAAAGTAAAATAACCTGTAAGTAGAAGTTACTGAAGAAACAGAACATTATTTAAAAGTAAAATAACCTGTAAGTAGAAGTTACTGAAGAAACAGAGCATTATTTAAAAGTAAAATAACCTGTAAGTAGAAGTTACTGAAGAAACAGAACATTATTTAAAAGTAAAATAACCTGTAAGTAGAAGTTACTGAAGAAACAGAACATTATTTAAAAGTAAAATAACCTGTAAGTAGAAGTTACTGAAGAAACAGAACATTATTTAAAAGTAAAATAACCTGTAAGTAGAAGTTACTGAAGAAACAGAACATTATTTAAAAGTAAAATAACCTGTAAGTAGAAGTTACTGAAGAAACAGAACATTATTTAAAAGTAAAATAACCTGTAAGTAGAAGTTACTGAAGAAACAGAACATTATTTAAAAGTAAAATAACCTGTAAGTAGAAGTTACTGAAGAAACAGAACATTATTTAAAAGTAAAATAACCTGTAAGTAGAAGTTACTGAAGAAACAGAACATTATTTAAAAGTAAAATAACCTGTAAGTAGAAGTTACTGAAGAAACAGAGCATTATTTAAAAGTAAAATAACCTGTAAGTAGAAGTTACTGAAGAAACAGAACATTATTTAAAAGTAAAATAACCTGTAAGTAGAAGTTACTGAAGAAACAGAACATTATTTAAAAGTAAAATAACCTGTAAGTAGAAGTTACTGAAGAAACAGAACATTATTTAAAAGTAAAATAACCTGTAAGTAGAAGTTACTGAAGAAACAGAACATTATTTAAAAGTAAAATAACCTGTAAGTAGAAGTTACTGAAGAAACAGAACATTATTTAAAAGTAAAATAACCTGTAAGTAGAAGTTACTGAAGAAACAGAACATTATTTAAAAGTAAAATAACCTGTAAGTAGAAGTTACTGAAGAAACAGAACATTATTTAAAAGTAAAATAACCTGTAAGTAGAAGTTACTGAAGAAACAGAACATTATTTAAAAGTAAAATAACCTGTAAGTAGAAGTTACTGAAGAAACAGAACATTATTTAAAAGTAAAATAACCTGTAAGTAGAAGTTACTGAAGAAAGAAACAGACATTATTTAAAAGTAAAATAACCTGTAAGTAGAAGTTACTGAAGAAACAGAACATTATTTAAAAGTAAAATAACCTGTAAGTAGAAGTTACTGAAGAAACAGAACATTATTTAAAAGTAAAATAACCTGTAAGTAGAAGTTACTGAAGAAACAGAACATTATTTAAAAGTAAAATAACCTGTAAGTAGAAGTTACTGAAGAAACAGAACATTATTTAAAAGTAAAATAACCTGTAAGTAGAAGTTACTGAAGAAACAGAGCATTATTTAAAAGTAAAATAACCTGTAAGTAGAAGTTACTGAAGAAACAGAACATTATTTAAAAGTAAAATAACCTGTAAGTAGAAGTTACTGAAGAAACAGAACATTATTTAAAAGTAAAATAACCTGTAAGTAGAAGTTACTGAAGAAACAGAACATTATTTAAAAGTAAAATAACCTGTAAGTAGAAGTTACTGAAGAAACAGAGCATTATTTAAAAGTAAAATAACCTGTAAGTAGAAGTTACTGAAGAAACAGAACATTATTTAAAAGTAAAATAACCTGTAAGTAGAAGTTACTGAAGAAACAGAACATTATTTAAAAGTAAAATAACCTGTAAGTAGAAGTTACTGAAGAAACAGAACATTATTTAAAAGTAAAATAACCTGTAAGTAGAAGTTACTGAAGAAACAGAACATTATTTAAAAGTAAAATAACCTGTAAGTAGAAGTTACTGAAGAAACAGAACATTATTTAAAAGTAAAATAACCTGTAAGTAGAAGTTACTGAAGAAACAGAACATTATTTAAAAGTAAAATAACCTGTAAGTAGAAGTTACTGAAGAAACAGAGCATTATTTAAAAGTAAAATAACCTGTAAGTAGAAGTTACTGAAGAAACAGAACATTATTTAAAAGTAAAATAACCTGTAAGTAGAAGTTACTGAAGAAACAGAGCATTATTTAAAAGTAAAATAACCTGTAAGTAGAAGTTACTGAAGAAACAGAACATTATTTAAAAGTAAAATAACCTGTAAGTAGAAGTTACTGAAGAAACAGAACATTATTTAAAAGTAAAATAACCTGTAAGTAGAAGTTACTGAAGAAACAGAACATTATTTAAAAGTAAAATAACCTGTAAGTAGAAGTTACTGAAGAAACAGAACATTATTTAAAAGTAAAATAACCTGTAAGTAGAAGTTACTGAAGAAACAGAACATTATTTAAAAGTAAAATAACCTGTAAGTAGAAGTTACTGAAGAAACAGAACATTATTTAAAAGTAAAATAACCTGTAAGTAGAAGTTACTGAAGAAACAGAACATTATTTAAAAGTAAAATAACCTGTAAGTAGAAGTTACTGAAGAAACAGAACATTATTTAAAAGTAAAATAACCTGTAAGTAGAAGTTACTGAAGAAACAGAACATTATTTAAAAGTAAAATAACCTGTAAGTAGAAGTTACTGAAGAAACAGAACATTATTTAAAAGTAAAATAACCTGTAAGTAGAAGTTACTGAAGAAACAGAGCATTATTTAAAAGTAAAATAACCTGTAAGTAGAAGTTACTGAAGAAACAGAGCATTATTTAAAAGTAAAATAACCTGTAAGTAGAAGTTACTGAAGAAACAGAACATTATTTAAAAGTAAAATAACCTGTAAGTAGAAGTTACTGAAGAAACAGAACATTATTTAAAAGTAAAATAACCTGTAAGTAGAAGTTACTGAAGAAACAGAACATTATTTAAAAGTAAAATAACCTGTAAGTAGAAGTTACTGAAGAAACAGAACATTATTTAAAAGTAAAATAACCTGTAAGTAGAAGTTACTGAAGAAACAGAACATTATTTAAAAGTAAAATAACCTGTAAGTAGAAGTTACTGAAGAAACAGAACATTATTTAAAAGTAAAATAACCTGTAAGTAGAAGTTACTGAAGAAACAGAACATTATTTAAAAGTAAAATAACCTGTAAGTAGAAGTTACTGAAGAAACAGAGCATTATTTAAAAGTAAAATAACCTGTAAGTAGAAGTTACTGAAGAAACAGAACATTATTTAAAAGTAAAATAACCTGTAAGTAGAAGTTACTGAAGAAACAGAGCATTATTTAAAAGTAAAATAACCTGTAAGTAGAAGTTACTGAAGAAACAGAACATTATTTAAAAGTAAAATAACCTGTAAGTAAGAAGTTACTGAAGAAACAGAACATTATTTAAAAGTAAAATAACCTGTAAGTAGAAGTTACTGAAGAAACAGAACATTATTTAAAAGTAAAATAACCTGTAAGTAGAAGTTACTGAAGAAACAGAACATTATTTAAAAGTAAAATAACCTGTAAGTAGAAGTTACTGAAGAAACAGAACATTATTTAAAAGTAAAATAACCTGTAAGTAGAAGTTACTGAAGAAACAGAACATTATTTAAAAGTAAAATAACCTGTAAGTAGAAGTTACTGAAGAAACAGAACATTATTTAAAAGTAAAATAACCTGTAAGTAGAAGTTACTGAAGAAACAGAACATTATTTAAAAGTAAAATAACCTGTAAGTAGAAGTTACTGAAGAAACAGAGCATTATTTAAAAGTAAAATAACCTGTAAGTAGAAGTTACTGAAGAAACAGAACATTATTTAAAAGTAAAATAACCTGTAAGTAGAAGTTACTGAAGAAACAGAACATTATTTAAAAGTAAAATAACCTGTAAGTAGAAGTTACTGAAGAAACAGAACATTATTTAAAAGTAAAATAACCTGTAAGTAGAAGTTACTGAAGAAACAGAGCATTATTTAAAAGTAAAATAACCTGTAAGTAGAAGTTACTGAAGAAACAGAGCATTATTTAAAAGTAAAATAACCTGTAAGTAGAAGTTACTGAAGAAACAGAACATTATTTAAAAGTAAAATAACCTGTAAGTAGAAGTTACTGAAGAAACAGAACATTATTTAAAAGTAAAATAACCTGTAAGTAGAAGTTACTGAAGAAACAGAACATTATTTAAAAGTAAAATAACCTGTAAGTAAGTTACTGAAGAAACAGAAGTTACCTGAAGAAGTTACTGAAGAAACACATTATTTAAAAGTAAAATAACCTGTAAGTAGAAGTTACTGAAGAAACAGAACATTATTTAAAAGTAAAATAACCTGTAAGTAGAAGTTACTGAAGAAACAGAACATTATTTAAAAGTAAAATAACCTGTAAGTAGAAGTTACTGAAGAAACAGAACATTATTTAAAAGTAAAATAACCTGTAAGTAGAAGTTACTGAAGAAACAGAACATTATTTAAAAGTAAAATAACCTGTAAGTAGAAGTTACTGAAGAAACAGAACATTATTTAAAAGTAAAATAACCTGTAAGTAGAAGTTACTGAAGAAACAGAACATTATTTAAAAGTAAAATAACCTGTAAGTAGAAGTTACTGAAGAAACAGAGCATTATTTAAAAGTAAAATAACCTGTAAGTAGAAGTTACTGAAGAAACAGAACATTATTTAAAAGTAAAATAACCTGTAAGTAGAAGTTACTGAAGAAACAGAACATTATTTAAAAGTAAAATAACCTGTAAGTAGAAGTTACTGAAGAAACAGAACATTATTTAAAAGTAAAATAACCTGTAAGTAGAAGTTACTGAAGAAACAGAACATTATTTAAAAGTAAAATAACCTGTAAGTAGAAGTTACTGAAGAAACAGAACATTATTTAAAAGTAAAATAACCTGTAAGTAGAAGTTACTGAAGAAACAGAACATTATTTAAAAGTAAAATAACCTGTAAGTAGAAGTTACTGAAGAAACAGAACATTATTTAAAAGTAAAATAACCTGTAAGTAGAAGTTACTGAAGAAACAGAACATTATTTAAAAGTAAAATAACCTGTAAGTAGAAGTTACTGAAGAAACAGAGCATTATTTAAAAGTAAAATAACCTGTAAGTAGAAGTTACTGAAGAAACAGAACATTATTTAAAAGTAAAATAACCTGTAAGTAGAAGTTACTGAAGAAACAGAACATTATTTAAAAGTAAAATAACCTGTAAGTAGAAGTTACTGAAGAAACAGAACATTATTTAAAAGTAAAATAACCTGTAAGTAGAAGTTACTGAAGAAACAGAACATTATTTAAAAGTAAAATAACCTGTAATGTAAGTTACTGAAGAAACAGAACATTATTTAAAAGTAAAATAACCTGTAAGAAGTTACTGAAGAAACAGAACATTATTTAAAAGTAAAATAACCTGTAAGTAGAAGTTACTGAAGAAACAGAACATTATTTAAAAGTAAAATAACCTGTAAGTAGAAGTTACTGAAGAAACAGAACATTATTTAAAAGTAAAATAACCTGTAAGTAGAAGTTACTGAAGAAACAGAACATTATTTAAAAGTAAAATAACCTGTAAGTAGAAGTTACTGAAGAAACAGAACATTATTTAAAAGTAAAATAACCTGTAAGTAGAAGTTACTGAAGAAACAGAACATTATTTAAAAGTAAAATAACCTGTAAGTAGAAGTTACTGAAGAAACAGAGCATTATTTAAAAGTAAAATAACCTGTAAGTAGAAGTTACTGAAGAAACAGAACATTATTTAAAAGTAAAATAACCTGTAAGTAGAAGTTACTGAAGAAACAGAACATTATTTAAAAGTAAAATAACCTGTAAGTAGAAGTTACTGAAGAAACAGAACATTATTTAAAAGTAAAATAACCTGTAAGTAGAAGTTACTGAAGAAACAGAGCATTATTTAAAAGTAAAATAACCTGTAAGTAGAAGTTACTGAAGAAACAGAGCATTATTTAAAAGTAAAATAACCTGTAAGTAGAAGTTACTGAAGAAACAGAGCATTATTTAAAAGTAAAATAACCTGTAAGTAGAAGTTACTGAAGATACAGAGCATTATTTAAAAGTAAAATAACCTGTAAGTAGAAGTTACTGAAGAAACAGAACATTATTTAAAAGTAAAATAACCTGTAAGTAGAAGTTACTGAAGAAACAGAGCATTATTTAAAAGTAAAATAACCTGTAAGTAGAAGTTACTGAAGAAACAGAACATTATTTAAAAGTAAAATAACCTGTAAGTAGAAGTTACTGAAGAAACAGAACATTATTTAAAAGTAAAATAACCTGTAAGTAGAAGTTACTACATTATTTAAAAGTAAAATAACCTGTAAAGAAGTTACTGAAGAAACAGAACATTATTTAAAAGTAAAATAACCTGTAAGTAGAAGTTACTGAAGAAACAGAACATTATTTAAAAGTAAAATAACCTGTAAGTAGAAGTTACTGAAGAAACAGAACATTATTTAAAAGTAAAATAACCTGTAAGTAGAAGTTACTGAAGAAACAGAGCATTATTTAAAAGTAAAATAACCTGTAAGTAGAAGTTACTGAAGAAACAGAACATTATTTAAAAGTAAAATAACCTGTAAGTAGAAGTTACTGAAGAAACAGAACATTATTTAAAAGTAAAATAACCTGTAAGTAGAAGTTACTGAAGAAACAGAACATTATTTAAAAGTAAAATAACCTGTAAGTAGAAGTTACTGAAGAAACAGAACATTATTTAAAAGTAAAATAACCTGTAAGTAGAAGTTACTGAAGAAACAGAACATTATTTAAAAGTAAAATAACCTGTAAGTAGAAGTTACTGAAGAAACAGAACATTATTTAAAAGTAAAATAACCTGTAAGTAGAAGTTACTGAAGAAACAGAACATTATTTAAAAGTAAAATAACCTGTAAGTAGAAGTTACTGAAGAAACAGAGCATTATTTAAAAGTAAAATAACCTGTAAGTAGAAGTTACTGAAGAAACAGAACATTATTTAAAAGTAAAATAACCTGTAAGTAGAAGTTACTGAAGAAACAGAACATTATTTAAAAGTAAAATAACCTGTAAGTAGAAGTTACTGAAGAAACAGAACATTATTTAAAAGTAAAATAACCTGTAAGTAGAAGTTACTGAAGAAACAGAGCATTATTATTTAAAAGTAAAATAACCTGTAAGTAGAAGTTACTGAAGAAACAGAACATTATTTAAAAGTAAAATAACCTGTAAGTAGAAGTTACTGAAGAAACAGAACATTATTTAAAAGTAAAATAACCTGTAAGTAGAAGTTACTGAAGAAACAGAACATTATTTAAAAGTAAAATAACCTGTAAGTAGAAGTTACTGAAGAAACAGAGCATTATTTAAAAGTAAAATAACCTGTAAGTAGAAGTTACTGAAGAAACAGAACATTATTTAAAAGTAAAATAACCTGTAAGTAGAAGTTACTGAAGAAACAGAACATTATTTAAAAGTAAAATAACCTGTAAGTAGAAGTTACTGAAGAAACAGAACATTATTTAAAAGTAAAATAACCTGTAAGTAGAAGTTACTGAAGAAACAGAGCATTATTTAAAAGTAAAATAACCTGTAAGTAGAAGTTACTGAAGAAACAGAGCATTATTTAAAAGTAAAATAACCTGTAAGTAGAAGTTACTGAAGAAACAGAGCATTATTTAAAAGTAAAATAACCTGTAAGTAGAAGTTACTGAAGAAACAGAACATTATTTAAAAGTAAAATAACCTGTAAGTAGAAGTTACTGAAGAAACAGAGCATTATTTAAAAGTAAAATAACCTGTAAGTAGAAGTTACTGAAGAAACAGAACATTATTTAAAAGTAAAATAACCTGTAAGTAGAAGTTACTGAAGAAACAGAACATTATTTAAAAGTAAAATAACCTGTAAGTAGAAGTTACTGAAGAAACAGAACATTATTTAAAAGTAAAATAACCTGTAAGTAGAAGTTACTGAAGAAACAGAACATTATTTAAAAGTAAAATAACCTGTAAGTAGAAGTTACTGAAGAAACAGAACATTATTTAAAAGTAAAATAACCTGTAAGTAGAAGTTACTGAAGAAACAGAACATTATTTAAAAGTAAAATAACCTGTAAGTAGAAGTTACTGAAGAAACAGAACATTATTTAAAAGTAAAATAACCTGTAAGTAGAAGTTACTGAAGAAACAGAACATTATTTACGTGCGTTCTCGAGATTAAACAAATATTAATATACAGAGAAGATCGGTTCACTGATTCAAGAATATTCAATTTATTATGTTTCCATGGAGATAAACATTGGTCTCTTTTTTTAAATTGGACAGTAAAAAAATATTTATAATTTTGGGAAATAAATCAATTCCTGTTAAGAAAACATTTGGATTTCCAGCTCGAGTTTTATATTATTATTGTTTGAAAAACGTTTTGTTGTTAGTGTACCAATACTGAGGCCTAACGCTGTGAAGTGTACTGATTCACTGTTAAAGTATCAGGCTACAAGTGTTAACCAATGATAAAATTAAAGTTACCAAACACACCATTTTAACAGACAGACACGAAGGAAATAATTATATCTGACAAACTCTATATTTAAGTTGCTAAATTTTCACACAAGGATTAACACAGGATCACGAACAAAAGGTCCAATGAATTAAAAAAATAGTCCCAAAACTCGAACGCTTTCGACAAGTAGAACAGTTGCTACTCAGAGCGAGTTTATTTTGTTTTAACATGAGGTACACCAACCAATCAGTAAACAACATAACTGTCAGTTGGTACGTACAACTATATTTGTTCATCTGATTTTCGTAGTGTTTAGTCTGGAAACGTCAGTAGTGAAATACAAATTTTTTTGGAGATCAAATAATACTTCTTGTGGAAATCCCGCGACAGAGCATTGAATTCTTGAGTAATGACAAATGTAATTTATGTTACTAAATGCTATAAGATATATTACCTTGAATAAAATATATTCTGTGCTATAAAGGCCTGTAAACTATTTTGTGTGTCATGTTATTTTACCATCAAAATATATCACTTAGAAACGGAACGAGCAGAAACGTGAAATGTCACGTGTATCGCTGCACTCTGTGAAATGTCACGTGTATCGTTGCATTCTGTGAAATGTCACGTGTATCGTTGCACTCTGTGAAATGTCACGTGTATCGCTGCACTCTGTGAATGTCACGTGTATCGCTGCACTCTGTGAAATGTCACGTGTATCGCTACACTCTGTGAATGTCACGTGTATCGCTGCACTCTGTGAAATGTCACGTGTATCGCTACACTCTGTGAATGTAACATGTATCGCTGCACTCTGTGAATGTCACGTGTATCGCTGCACTCTGTGAATGTCACGTGTATCGCTGCACTCTGTGAAATGTCACGTGTATCGCTGCACTTTGTGAATGCAACATGTATCGCTGCACTCTGTGAATGTAACATGTATCGCTGCACTCTGTGAATGTAACATGTATCACTGCACTCTGAAATGTCACGTGTATCGCTGCACTCTGTGAATGTAACATGTATCGCTGCACTCTGAAATGTCACGTGTATCGCTGCACTCTGTGAATGTAACATGTATCGCTGCACTCTGAAATGTCACGTGTATCGCTGCACTCTGTGCTCCCTAAAACATCTGACGTTAATATAACCTTATTATTACTGTCTTGTGTAACTTGTGTTACATTAGTTTACATTTTACAGTGTTAAAACACTTCATAGCATAACACACCGAATAACCTTTTGTGAAACACATAACACACTGTAAACACATCGTACGAGATCATATGGCAAAATCTAACAGTTTATATTTCATGTGTTAACATTCACGGTGTAACGGTTCATGTTTCATGTGTTAATTTACTTAAATGTGGCCTAAAAAGACATAAGAAATAATACCTGATAATTAACACTAGTACACAAACAGAAGTCCGTTGAATTATTACAGCTCGAACCCGCGGTTGCAGGATACGAAAATATATAACAACAATGCAGTGGTTTCCAAACTTGCTTTATTTAACACATAATATAGCAGCGACTTTGTAGATATATGTGATGAATATATTATAACGTTGTGTTAATTCATAAGTTATCACAAATGTGGTACTTGAATAAAGTTAGATAAAATAAATCTGTTTATTTACCAGATGGTGAGAAACTTTGTTTCATTATCCCTCTAAACTGGGAAACCGCTGGACCGATTGTTACCAAACTTAGTATATACTCTTAGATCCTTAGAAGAGCGACACTAGGAATCAGCTTTGAGATCAAACTGTGCTCTCTGTGGATCCCCTGTCATCTTCGTGCGTTAAGTGGAGACGTCCACTAATATATGTGTTTATCTTATTATAATGAACTTTACAATGCTATATGTAAGTCTAGAGACTTCAGAAACATCACTGACCATAACATGTTTATAACTAGGTAGCATGTCTATAGCTGACCAATGAATAAAACAGTTGAAATTTCCACAAAAATTACGTCTCAGACTTAACTAATAAAAATTACAAACAGAAAGATGTAAGATACAAATATAAAACAATAAAAACTTTTAAATATATCTAATTTTCTTTAGTGATGTGATACTATGACGACAGCTCATAATTAAACTGACATTTCAATAAAATTCTTTCTCTTATGGATCGTGAATATTATCGAATGTCAAGTATGAATACATTGTTGTAGAACTGTCAGACAATTAACAAAACAGGTATACCTGTCAGGAAGGCAAAAGTGCTAATTTATATAACTTTAAGTGCCATTACAACTGTTTATTTCATAAAGAATGGATTCCCTGTTTCGACGCCGAGCTAGCAAGACGTGCTAAACTTCCATTGTTAGCATGCTGTTCTCGCTGCCTGGACCAACCTCGCCAGTCACCCCACCGGTACCGCCGGTAATCGTTGATGGAATCCCGTTATAATCCGCTACTTTTACTGCGCAGGACAAGTCTGGTGCAACTATCAACCCTTCCAGGACTCGAATCCTTCGTCGAGACAAAACTGTTCTCCAGCTCTTTACATCAGAAGACCTGACCTACCTGTGCAAACCCTAGAACACAGAAATTAATGTCAGCTATTCGTCCACTAAGAGCCCCATCAATTTCTTCTCTGTTTTCCTCAGAGGCGTCGATCTGTTTATTCACCCTGAAGAAATCAAGCATACTATTTAAAGTCAAACCAAGACCGAGTTATAAGCCATTCACCGGATTGTACTAACCAAGCCACCACTATTATTACGGTAGTTACAATCTAGAATACCGACTGTATTCTACGTAATGGATGTTACTACTACATATCCCACTTTAGTGGCGAACGCTCTTGCCGTCGTACAATCAAACCCAGGATACCTAACCCTCCAGACAACCACAACATACACCACCACCTGATGACCTCCCAAAGCCAACCACCGATCTACCGTTCAACCAACAAGAAGTACACAAACCAACTCACACAGCAAGATATCACAGAGTACTCAAATTACAATTCTGGATACCACTATGAACGATGCCTCGTCAGGCTACTCAGACGACAGATGCCGAATCACCACCCACTACCCCATTCTGGAACGACTTTGCACAGCCGTCACCATTTACATACCCAAAGCCTCGCTTCACGCCCATCGAATTCGCACCGAGTCACAACACATAAAATATCAGACGCTTGAAGCCCATTATATTCATCAGGATCAGTATTTAGGTCAGCCCAACTTGCCAGCCCTTCCTTCTTCACGTTAACTCAATAGGCACTATCTGGCTTCCTTGGCGCCAGCTAGCGAAGGTCGGTTTTCCCGGGGTTCTCACTGGCATAGGATCTACGGATCCCCGCCCTCCTGACAGACCCTAAACCGTTGATTTTGTGTACTATACTCACACTATTTAGCTGATAGTTGCACGATCCCCGTCCTCCTGACAAACCCTAAACCGTTGATTTTGTGTACTATACTCACACTATTTAGCTGATAGTTGCACGATCCCCGCTCTCCTGACAAACCCTAAACCGTTGGTTTTGTGTACTATACTCACACTATTTAGCTGATAGTTGCTTCCTTGTGTTTTTTTTTTCTCAGGCAGCATGAACAGAAAAACAAGTCTCGTACGGAGTAAAAGAAAGGAGTTTTCTGAGCAACCCCGGTTATCTCGGTTTCTGTGTAATGGGGAGAGATATTTAAACCGACACATCTGCCAGTTTTCTTTGTTTATACGTATTACACCATTTTCAATGCTCAGTACGGCCCGATCTGAACATCAGTGAGGCTCTGTTTCAGACTCAGTGGTTATAAAACATCATACGAATACCTGACAAATCACATCACCTACAGTATTAGGTGCTTTGAAAAGATACAAATTCTGTTGGAAAGTTCTTAAATGGGTGACTTAACTTTAGCGATGTTAAACTCAGCAAACTCTGTAAACGTGCCCCTGTAATCAAAATTCCAAGTTTTACCTGTATCTACCTAAACTTAAAGTCTCTGGTTACCTGTTGCCTCTTGGCAGACACTTATAAAACTTTGAAATCTCAACATATTTCCATGGGGAATATTTGGGGAGAAATCGAACCTATTTAACCCTCCCATGATGGCTGATTTCTAAACTTCACTGGACCTATTGAACCCTCCCATGATGGCTGACATCTAAGCTTTACTAGACCTATTGAACCCTCCCATGATGGCTGACTTCTAAACTTCACTGGACCTATTGAACCCTCCCATGATGGCTGACTTCTAAACTTCACTAGACCTATTGAACTCTCCCATGATGGCTGACTTCTAAACTTCACTAAACCGACTGAACTCTCCCATGATGGCTGACTTCTCAACTTCACTGAACCTACTGAACTCTCCCATGATGGCTGACTTCTAAACTTCACTAGACCTATTGAACCCTCCCATGATGGCTGACGTCTAAACTTCACTAGACCTATTGAACCCTCCCATGATGGCTGACTTTTAAACTTCACTGAACCTACTGAACTCTCCCATGATGGCTGACTTCTAAACTTCACTAGACCTATTGAACTCTCCCATGATGGCTGACTTTAAACTTCACTAGACCTATTGAACCCTCCCATGATGGCTGACGTAACTTCACTAGACCTATTGAACTCTCCCATGATGGCTGACTTTTAAACTTCACTAGACCTATTGAACCCTCCCATGATGGCTGACGTCTAAACTTCACTGGACCTATTGAACCCTCCCATGATGGCTGACTTCTAAACTTCACTGGACCTATTGAACCCTCCCATGATGGCTGACTTCTAAACTTCACTGGACCTATTGAACCCTCCCATGATGGCTGACTTCTAAACTTCACTGAACCTACTGAACTCTCCCATGATGGCTGACGTCTAAACTTCACTGGACCTATTGAACCCTCCCATAATGGCTGACTTCTAAACTTCACTGGACCTATTGAACCCTCCCATGATGGCTGACTTCTAAACTTCACTGGACCTATTGAACCCTCCCATGACGGCTGACTTCTAAACTTCACTGAACCTACTGAACTCTCCCATGATGGCTGACTTCTAAACTTCACTGAACCTACTGAACTCTCCCATGATGGCTGACTTCTAAACTTCACTGGACCTATTGAACCCTCCCATGATGGCTGACGTCTAAACTTCACTAGACCTATTGAACTCTCCCATGATGGCTGACTTTTAAACTTCACTAGACCTATTGAACCCTCCCATGATGGCTGATTTCTAAACTTCACTGGACCTATTGAACCCTCCCATGATGGCTGACTTTTAAACTTCACTAGACCTATTGAACCCTCCCATGATGGCTGACGTCTAAACTTCACTGGACCTATTGAACCCTCCCATGATGGCTGACTTCTAAACTTCACTGAACCTACTGAACTCTCCCATGATGGCTGACTTCTAAACTTCACTAGACCTATTGAACCCTCCAATAATGGCTGACTCTAAACTTCACTGGAACACTCTAATTCTTTCCTTGACAGGACTGTCCCCCCCTCGAGACTTTAGACATCTTGGCTAAAGATTGAAGATTTCGTGATTTAATATAAATTTTAAATTATAGCCATTATCAGGTATCTTACTTTTATTTCAAAGAAACATGAAGAATGTGTAGTCATGTTATTGCGACGATGAAACTTTTCGTTGATATACTGGTCAGTACGGTGTAAGGGGAACTGGTGGACAGTGAAGAAAAGAAAAGCCAAGTGATGTCCACTCTGAAACATTAAATCTTAAGTAATGCGGATAACATTTCAAAATCAAGTTATGTTAAACAAAGATTAATAAATTGGCACAATAAACACGTTAACACCCAGAGATGTCCAGATCAGATGTAATCGTAAATTGGCAGATATAAATTTCTAATTAGCTTTTCTGAGTAAAGATTTTGTTTGATTTTTCTTTATCCACACTGGAATATCTGTTGTGTTCACAATCAAATCCCAGATTATAACATTTTAATTCATTAAACTCACCGTGAAACTCACAGCAAAAAAATTTACAGCTTTCTTTAAACAAATGTACAATAGGCTCTTTTGTAGCGACAATAAAACTAGAGTAAGAAACAAAAGAACTGATGAAGAACAGTAATAAGGTAAGAACCAGAGAAACGACAGAGTTCAGTATACTTCTATTTTTCAGCATTGAATAAAAGTGTTAGATGGAAAACCAGTCGCAACACGTGAACATCACATTCCGGTAAATCGATAGAAAGGACAATCGCTCCAATTTCAAATAAGAAAATTTTCTTTTAAACTGCGCGATGGTAGTGCTATTTTAAAAGCACAGCCCACTTCGTGTTTTCTTGTTACAACATGCAGAGGGAGTTGCTTCATTACTCATGGCTCTGTTGTTATGCCAATCATTAAGCCTACTGTGTAGGAACAAAGCAGAAAGATCTGACAAACATCGTATTTAATAAATACTTATATATTTAACAAAACTGGTTTACGTTATTCCAATAAAGGTCAAACCAAGGCTTATTAGCAGTATTATAAACACGTTGGTAACAGTCGAAATTATGAACAAATATAATTCTAGCCATTTTGATGAAATAAAACAATATAAAAGAACAAACGATTCAAACAAAAGCTTCGGTAGGTCTCACGTATCCAAACTATTATTTGAACAAAATCGCTGTGTGTGTATTCGCTTATAATTGACAAACACCTCAACTGATAGTCAAATGGAAAATTATAAACACCAAAAACAGAATTAATATATTCTAATGGAACTAAACAGTATCTGTGTATGAAGTTAATGAATTATTTAGTAACTGAAATAAAGCGTTTAGAACAATAATCAGACATTATAAATTACATATAAAAATGATGATGACATGGTTAGGTAATTTGCCAATTACTATTAATACCACACAATACGGTATGAGACACCTGGTTGCAGGATATTTTTGTCCTTGGAACGTATTGTTGAAATATTATTATTGGATTCAGAATATTGTTGTCATTGGAACATCTACCTCGGTGGGGCAGCGAATGCCTTTGGATTTACAACGCTAAAATTAGTGGGTCGATTCCCCTTGGTGGACACAACAGTAGCTGTTGTGTGATATTGCTATAAGACAAACAAACACACGCTTGGAACATGTTGTTGAATATTGTCCCTGAAAAATGTTATCTTTTGAACGTATTGTTGAATATTGTTTTTATAATGTTTTTCCTGATACTTATCGTAGATGTACCATGTTGAATTCTCTCAATATCGTGTTTTGTTACAGTTTATTAAAATCACTGATATCGTACTGCTGAAGAAAGAAAACAAAAGAAAAAGAGACACCAAGGTAATGATTGCTTGAGAGAAATATGACTTAGTGTCAGACGATTTTGAAACATTCTTTGCTGTGTCGAAACGTTCCTGGACAATTCGGTTTGGTTTGTTTCAAAATTCGCGCAAAGTTACACAAGAGCTGTCTGAACTAGTTATCCCCAATTGGAAAGTGATGAACAAGAGGAAAGATATTCTGGATGACGAGAAACTCACTTGAAATAAATGGTAATACCCATACCAGCCGTTCTGAGATACACAGAGGAAAGATAGTTAGTGAACACGACCTGGTGGTATCTCTTAGGCCACTCTTTTAGTAACAAAATGTGGGACTGAACGTCACATTATGATGCCCCAACAGCTAAAAGAACGAACAGGTTCGGTGATTTTAAGACAGTTAATCAAACATCTACTCAAACGCTTGTTGTCTAACCACAAAGTCACATTTAACCGTCACCTTTATAACGCATCAACGGCCCCAAAGTAACGGGACACAAACATTGGACTCAGATACGCTAGCTAATTTCTTTATGGTCTTCCTGTCTTCTGTGAAAGCATTCGTGTTCAATCATATTTCAGCAGACAACCCCGATAAATCAAAATGTCCTCTTCAGAAACGAATTTTAGAAAGTTTTGACTTTAACAAAATATATACTTGTATTTTCTCTTCCTAATTATATTCGTAAAACTTTTAAAAAAAGAACGCATTATGCATATTGAAAAGGCCTAACTTTTCAACGCTTCTTTTATTGAACTTGTTTAGAATTCAGTTCACGTTATTTCAAAGTCTCAAGCCAGAACAAACAACATAAAAAAGCACGAAACCTACCTAGTCTAATTTAAATTCACTTAATTAAAACTCATCATTTTTGATATAAAATTTCCATTAGCAAGCATATATTTCTGTGATAAACGGAAATGAAAAAAATTTAAGAGATACTGAATATTTTCTTTGAACATTCTCTGATCTTTTCCACCGTACATCTGATTACATCACGTAGAACTTTGTTCTAACAGCCAAATATAAGGAATCTATTTGAAGATAAAATTTAATTCACCAAATTCTAATTATTCGAATATGAAAATAAAGATAAAACATTAATATATTCTTTCTAATTTTCTGTGAAAGATATTATGAATTTATAATTATTTGATTTCTTATGACTATCAATATCTCTCACTGTTATACCCGCTTACGATTGAATATATTCAAATTGAACTCGGATGTAAAAACAACAACAAACATTTGCTTTAGGTGAAGCCCTCTAGAATATTGTTTAATAATAATAATAATAAAAGATTGTTTTTGAATTTCCGCAAACAGAGTGATTCTTTTGCACCAGTTATTTCAGTTGAATACAATCTCGAGATCTGTCTTGATGAAAAGATATTTTCATTTTATATGCTAATTTACTTTTCAGTTTTCGGTTTAATGAAAAGTTGTATTTTTCAGTTAAAATTAATATTTCGATTTAAGAGTTAAAGGTGGTTAAGGCACTCGACTCGTAATCTGAGGATCGCGGGTTCAAATCCCCTCACACAAAACATGCTCGCCCTTTCAGCCGTGGGGGCGTTATAAGTTACGGTCAATCCCACTATTCGTTGGTAAAAGAATAGCCCAAATCAGGGACGGCTAGTGCAGATAGCCCTCGAGTAGCTTTGTGTGACCAAACCTACTGACACTTGGGGGGGGGGCGAGAGTATACTCCTAGCTTGAATGAGCTAGAAAAGAAATAGTAGCTGATATGTTGGTCTGTGGATCTGTGATTCGAGTCTTGCTACTGCTTCCAAAAAAATCGCGATGCACAGTTTGAGGTGGAGGGTGCGTTATAAGAATGATAGTTAAATGGTTGCTTTTACTTTACTTACTTCGTAATTATATAGGTTTAACACATAATTCTAAATAGTGTTTTCCACCTAAACAAGTGCATATTATAGATTCTGAAAATCTATAAAGTATTATAGAAAAGAAAAGATTAAATATATTTCTTTCAAGTTAAATCCAGTTCATCTGTGGGATTGGTTTTATTTTCAAAGACAACCGAGACATTCAAACTATACAGTAACCATTTTCACATGAAACCAAAATGTTTCAATCTTTATTTCAAATTCAATGTGATTTCTAATACAGGAATTTTTTTGACGAGCTCACAATCACATAGTTTCATTTTATGACAACACGTGATATTCTTTAAAATCACCGAAAAAAAAATTGAATAATGTGTCTAGATGCTTTAATTTTTATTTTCTTTTACTTTGTTTATAGAGGGCACTGTTTTATTTCTGGAAACCTCGACTAAAAATTCAGTTCTTTCGCTGATGAACAAGAGTGGATAATTTTAATGAGAGACAAAAGAAAAATTGTTTACACTTCTCACTGAATCGTGATTCAATAAAATTCACTGGTTTTAACAAACTAAACTCTTTTATTCAGTTATTTTAATATGAATGTGTGAACGCATTGAGGAACACATTGCTACACACACCGGATGGGTAACAGAAGAATTGGAAGTCATTCACTCCAACAAACTTGCTTAGGGCTAGTATTGTGGTGAATAGTGATGTAGTTTTCTATTATATTGAACGCAATTATAATATATACTGAGCTTTTTAGAGAGCCTCGGTTATGGTATTATAGACATTTTGTGTGATAGAATGTCAATATACATTTATTCAGCTTATTGGAAATAACTCACAACACAGTATAAAAGGCGAACAATATAACCAGCTTTCCCTGGATCTAATACCTCCTACAAATCAAATATTTACTGTTTTTTATAGGCTGTTGTATTGTGTCGGTTCCGAAAAAAAAGATAAAAATTACTTTTTCGTGACAAAAATAAAATGGATTCATTATTATCTTTCGTTTTTTCTGAAAGTTATATAGTTAATAAAAGATAATACCCAGCTCTTCCAAAATCCAACGTTTTTCTTTATTACCGCGTAACGATACATATTTCATAAGAATGTTCATTTCATTTCATAGCCATATTATTAAAATTGTCTATTTCTTTATTTAAATAGGTCCGTCTAACGATCGTATGCGAAAGTCTTCATTCTTTAATGTTATTACAATAACTTCCTATTTATTATTAAAGTAGAACCATAAAAACGGAAATTGAAAGACAAATCCCTCACGAACAGTCTTTTTCATGGTAATAACAACAAGATATTTTCCACCCATTTTACACAACCACGTGACGACTTGTTCGTATACAAGTAGGTATATGGTTGATAATATATACAATGAGCTAGTTTCTCACCTCGAGGAACTGAACGTCAGTTTCTGACATTTTAAATTTTGAACTCATAAGGAACCCAACGGAGGACACTTGTTACAGATTTCTACAACCAATTATTCAAAGTAAACTAGCAACGTTTTCTCTGGGTTGTTAAGAACATAAATAACTAAAAATCTGATTACTTAAGAATTAGTAAACAATTCTTTGAACAATCAATTAACTACAGTTTACTATAGTAATACTTTAAGAATGTTATTTATATACAGTAACTAATCAGTTTACTATAGTAATACTACATGAATGTCATTAATATACAGTAACTAATCAGTTTACTATAGTAATACTACATGAATGTCATTAATATACAGTAACTAATCAGTTTACTATAGTCATACTACATAAATGTTATTTATATACAGTCACTAATCAGTTTACTATATTAATACATAAATGTTATTTATATACAGTCACTAATCAGTTTACTATAATAATACAACATGAATGTTATTTATATACAGTCACTAATAAGTTTACTGCAGTAATACTACATGAATGTTATTTATATACAGTCACTAATCAGTTTACTATAGTAATACTACATAAATGTTATTTATATACAGTCACTAATCAGTTTACTATAATAATACAACATGAATGTTATTTATATACAGTCACTAATCAGTTTACTACAGTAATACTATAAGAATGTTATTTATATACAGTCACTAATCAGTTTACTAGAGTAATACTACATGAATGTTATTTATATACAGTCACTAATCAGTTTACTACAGTAATACTACATGAATGTTATTTATATAAAGTCACTAATCAGTTTACTATAGTAATACTACAAGAATGTTATTTATATACAGTCACTAATCAGTTTACTATAATAATACAACATGAATGTTATTTATATACAGTCACTAATCAGTTTACTACTGTAATACTATAAGAATGTTATTTATATACAGTCACTAATCAGTTTACCATAGTAATACTACATGAATGTTATTTATATACAGTCACTAATCAGGTCACTATGATAATACAACAAGAATGATATTTATATACAGTCACTAATCAGGTCACTATGATAATACAACAAGAATGTTATTTATATACAGTTACTAATCAGTTTACTACAGTTATACTATATGAATGTTATTTATATACAGTCACTAATCAGTTTACTACAGTAATACTAAAAGAATGTTATTTATATGCAGTCACTAATCAGTTTACTATAGTAATACTACATGAATGTTATTTATATACAGTCACTAATCAGTTTGCTATAGTAATATTACATGAATGGTATTTATATACAGTCACTAATCAGTTTACTACAGTAATACTAAATGAATGTTATTTATATACAGCCACTAATCAGTTTACTACAGTAAAACTATAAGAATGTTATTTATATACAGTCACTAATCAGTTTGCTATAGTTATACAACATGAATGATATTTATATACAGTCACTAATCAGTTTACTACATTAATACAACATGAATGTTATTTATATACAGTCACTAATCAGTTTACTATAGTAATACTACATGAATGTTATTTATATACAGTCACTAATCAGTTTACTATAGTAATACTACATGAATGTTATTTATATACAGTCACTAATCAGTTTACTACATTAATACAACATGAATGTTATTTATATACAGTCACTAATCAGTTTGCTATAGTAATACTACAAGAATGTTATTTATATACAGTAACTAATCAGTTTACTATAGTAATACTACATGAATGTTATTTATATACAGTCACTATTCAGTTTACTATAGTAATACCACATGAATGTTATTTATATACAGTAACTAATCAGTTTACTATAATCATACTACATGAATGTTATTTATATACAGTCACTAATCAGTTTAGTATAGTCATACTACATGATTGTTATTTATACATTTATATACAGTCACTAATCAGTTTACTATAGTAATACTACATGAATGTTATTTATATACAGTCACTAATCAGTTTACTACAGTAATACTACATGAATGTTATTTATATACAGTCACTAATCAGTTTACTATAGTAATACTACAAGAATGTTATTTATATACAGTCACTAATCAGTTTACTATAATAATACAACATGAATGTTATTTATATACAGTCACTAATCAGTTTACTACAGTAATACTATAAGAATGTTATTTATATACAGTCACTAATCAGTTTACTAGAGTAATACTACATGAATGTTATTTATATACAGTCACTAATCAGTTTACTATAGTAATACTACATGAATGTTATTTATATACAGTCACTAATCAGTTTACTACAGTAATACTACATGAATGTTATTTATATAAAGTCACTAATCAGTTTACTATAGTAATACTACAAGAATGTTATTTATATACAGTCACTAATCAGTTTACTATAATAATACAACATGAATGTTATTTATATACAGTCACTAATCAGTTTACTACTGTAATACTATAAGAATGTTATTTATATACAGTCACTAATCAGTTTACCATAGTAATACTACATGAATGTTATTTATATACAGTCACTAATCAGGTCACTATGATAATACAACAAGAATGATATTTATATACAGTCACTAATCAGGTCACTATGATAATACAACAAGAATGTTATTTATATACAGTTACTAATCAGTTTACTACAGTTATACTATATGAATGTTATTTATATACAGTCACTAATCAGTTTACTACAGTAATACTATAAGAATGTTATTTATATACAGTCACTAATCAGTTTACTATAGTAATACTACATGAATGTTATTTATATACAGTCACTAATCAGTTTGCTATAGTAATATTACATGAATGGTATTTATATACAGTCACTAATCAGTTTACTACAGTAATACTAAATGAATGTTATTTATATACAGCCACTAATCAGTTTACTACAGTAAAACTATAAGAATGTTATTTATATACAGTCACTAATCAGTTTGCTATAGTTATACAACATGAATGATATTTATATACAGTCACTAATCAGTTTACTATAATAATACTATATGAATGTTATTTATATACAGTCACTAATCAGTTTACTATAGTAATACTACATGAATGTTATTTATATACAGTCACTAATCAGTTTACTACATTAATACAACATGAATGTTATTTATATACAGTCACTAATCAGTTTGCTATAGTAATACTACAAGAATGTTATTTATATACAGTAACTAATCAGTTTACTATAGTAATACTACATGAATGTTATTTATATACAGTCACTATTCAGTTTACTATAGTAATACCACATGAATGTTATTTATATACAGTAACTAATCAGTTTACTATAATCATACTACATGAATGTTATTTATATACAGTCACTAATCAGTTTAGTATAATCATACTACATAAATGTTATTTATACATTTATATACAGTCACTAATCAGTTTACTATAGTAATACTACATGAATGTTATTTATATACAGTCACTAATCAGTTTACTACAGTAATACTACATGAATGTTATTTATATACAGTCACTAATCAGTTTACTATAGTAATACTACAAGAATGTTATTTATATACAGTCACTAATCAGTTTACTATAATAATACAATATGAATGTTATTTATATACAGTCACTAATCAGTTTACTACTGTAATACTATAAGAATGTTATTTATATACAGTCACTAATCAGTTTACTATAGTAATACTACATGAATGTTATTTATATACAGGCACTAATCAGGTCACTATGATAATACAACATGAATGTTATTTATATACAGTCACTAATCAGTTTACTACAGTTATACTACATGAATGTTATTTATATACAGTCACTAATCAGTTTACTATAGTAATACTATATGAATGTTATTTATATACAGTCACTAATCAGTTTACTATAATAATACAACATGATAGTTATTTATATACAGTCACTAATCAGTTTACTACAGTAATACTATAAGAATGTTATTTATATACAGTCACTAATCAGTTTACTATAGTAATACTACATGAATGTTATTTATATACAGTCACTAATCAGTTTACTGCAGTAATACTACATGAATGTTATTTATATACAGTCACTAATCAGTTTACTATAGTAATACTACATAAATGTTATTTATATACAGTCACTAATCAGTTTACTATAATAATACAACATGAATGTTATTTATATACAGTCACTAATCAGTTTACTACAGTAATACTATAAGAATGTTATTTATATACAGTCACTAATCAGTTTACTAGAGTAATACTACATGAATGTTATTTATATACAGTCACTAATCAGTTTACTACAGTAATACTACATGAATGTTATTTATATACAGTCACTAATCAGTTTACTATAGTAATACTACAAGAATGTTATTTATATACAGTCACTAATCAGTTTACTATAATAATACAACATGAATGTTATTTATATACAGTCACTAATCAGTTTACTACTGTAATACTATAAGAATGTTATTTATATACAGTCACTAATCAGTTTACTATAGTAATACTACATGAATGTTATTTATATACAGTCACTAATCAGGTCACTATGATAATACAACAAGAATGTTATTTATATACAGTCACTAATCAGGTTACTATGATAATACAACAAGAATGTTATTTATATACAGTCACTAATCAGTTTACTACAGTTATACTATATGAATGTTATTTATATACAGTCACTAATCAGTTTACTACAGTAATACTAAAAGAATGTTATTTATATACAGTCACTAATCAGTTTACTATAGTAATACTACATGAATGTTATTTATATACAGTCACTAATCAGTTTACTATAGTAATACTACATGAATGTTATTTATATACAGTCACTAATCAGTTTACTACAGTAATACTATATGAATGTTATTTATATACAGTCACTAATCAGTTTACTACATTAATACAACATGAATGTTATTTATATACAGTCACTAATCAGTTTACTATAGTAATACTACATGAATGTTATTTATAATACATGAATGTTATTTATATACAGTCACTAATCAGTTTACTATAGTAATACTACATGAATGTTATTTATATACAGTCACTAATCAGTTTACTATAGTAATACTACATGAATGTTATTTATATACAGTCACTAATCAGTTTACTATAGTAATACTACATGAATGTTATTTATATACAGTCACTAATCAGTTTACTATAGTAATACTACATGAATGTTATTTATATACAGTCACTAATCAGTTTACTATAGTAATACTACATGAATGTTATTTATATACAGTCACTAATCAGTTTACTATAGTAATACTACATGAATGTTATTTATATACAGTCACTAATCAGTTTACTATAGTAATACTACATGAATGTTATTTATATACAGTCACTAATCAGTTTACTATAGTAATACTACATGAATGTTATTTATATACAGTCACTAATCAGTTTACTATAGTAATACTACATGAATGTTATTTATATACAGTCACTAATCAGTTTACTATAGTAATACTACATGAATGTTATTTATATACAGTCACTAATCAGTTTACTATAGTAATACTACATGAATGTTATTTATATACAGTCACTAATCAGTTTACTATAGTAATACTACATGAATGTTATTTATATACAGTCACTAATCAGTTTACTATAGTAATACTACATGAATGTTATTTATATACAGTCACTAATCAGTTTACTATAGTAATACTACATGAATGTTATTTATATACAGTCACTAATCAGTTTACTATAGTAATACTACATGAATGTTATTTATATACAGTCACTAATCAGTTTACTATAGTAATACTACATGAATGTTATTTATATACAGTCACTAATCAGTTTACTATAGTAATACTACATGAATGTTATTTATATACAGTCACTAATCAGTTTACTATAGTAATACTACATGAATGTTATTTATATACAGTCACTAATCAGTTTACTATAGTAATACTACATGAATGTTATTTATATACAGTCACTAATCAGTTTACTATAGTAATACTACATGAATGTTATTTATATACAGTCACTAATCAGTTTACTATAGTAATACTACATGAATGTTATTTATATACAGTCACTAATCAGTTTACTATAGTAATACTACATGAATGTTATTTATATACAGTCACTAATCAGTTTACTATAGTAATACTACATGAATGTTATTTATATACAGTCACTAATCAGTTTACTATAGTAATACTACATGAATGTTATTTATATACAGTCACTAATCAGTTTACTATAGTAATACTACATGAATGTTATTTATATACAGTCACTAATCAGTTTACTATAGTAATACTACATGAATGTTATTTATATACAGTCACTAATCAGTTTACTATAGTAATACTACATGAATGTTATTTATATACAGTCACTAATCAGTTTACTATAGTAATACTACATGAATGTTATTTATATACAGTCACTAATCAGTTTACTATAGTAATACTACATGAATGTTATTTATATACAGTCACTAATCAGTTTACTATAGTAATACTACATGAATGTTATTTATATACAGTCACTAATCAGTTTACTATAGTAATACTACATGAATGTTATTTATATACAGTCACTAATCAGTTTACTATAGTAATACTACATGAATGTTATTTATATACAGTCACTAATCAGTTTACTATAGTAATACTACATGAATGTTATTTATATACAGTCACTAATCAGTTTACTATAGTAATACTACATGAATGTTATTTATATACAGTCACTAATCAGTTTACTATAGTAATACTACATGAATGTTATTTATATACAGTCACTAATCAGTTTACTATAGTAATACTACATGAATGTTATTTATATACAGTCACTAATCAGTTTACTATAGTAATACTACATGAATGTTATTTATATACAGTCACTAATCAGTTTACTATAGTAATACTACATGAATGTTATTTATATACAGTCACTAATCAGTTTACTATAGTAATACTACATGAATGTTATTTATATACAGTCACTAATCAGTTTACTATAGTAATACTACATGAATGTTATTTATATACAGTCACTAATCAGTTTACTATAGTAATACTACATGAATGTTATTTATATACAGTCACTAATCAGTTTACTATAGTAATACTACATGAATGTTATTTATATACAGTCACTAATCAGTTTACTATAGTAATACTACATGAATGTTATTTATATACAGTCACTAATCAGTTTACTATAGTAATACTACATGAATGTTATTTATATACAGTCACTAATCAGTTTACTATAGTAATACTACATGAATGTTATTTATATACAGTCACTAATCAGTTTACTATAGTAATACTACATGAATGTTATTTATATACAGTCACTAATCAGTTTACTATAGTAATACTACATGAATGTTATTTATATACAGTCACTAATCAGTTTACTATAGTAATACTACATGAATGTTATTTATATACAGTCACTAATCAGTTTACTATAGTAATACTACATGAATGTTATTTATATACAGTCACTAATCAGTTTACTATAGTAATACTACATGAATGTTATTTATATACAGTCACTAATCAGTTTACTATAGTAATACTACATGAATGTTATTTATATACAGTCACTAATCAGTTTACTATAGTAATACTACATGAATGTTATTTATATACAGTCACTAATCAGTTTACTATAGTAATACTACATGAATGTTATTTATATACAGTCACTAATCAGTTTACTATAGTAATACTACATGAATGTTATTTATATACAGTCACTAATCAGTTTACTATAGTAATACTACATGAATGTTATTTATATACAGTCACTAATCAGTTTACTATAGTAATACTACATGAATGTTATTTATATACAGTCACTAATCAGTTTACTATAGTAATACTACATGAATGTTATTTATATACAGTCACTAATCAGTTTACTATAGTAATACTACATGAATGTTATTTATATACAGTCACTAATCAGTTTACTATAGTAATACTACATGAATGTTATTTATATACAGTCACTAATCAGTTTACTATAGTAATACTACATGAATGTTATTTATATACAGTCACTAATCAGTTTACTATAGTAATACTACATGAATGTTATTTATATACAGTCACTAATCAGTTTACTATAGTAATACTACATGAATGTTATTTATATACAGTCACTAATCAGTTTACTATAGTAATACTACATGAATGTTATTTATATACAGTCACTAATCAGTTTACTATAGTAATACTACATGAATGTTATTTATATACAGTCACTAATCAGTTTACTATAGTAATACTACATGAATGTTATTTATATACAGTCACTAATCAGTTTACTATAGTAATACTACATGAATGTTATTTATATACAGTCACTAATCAGTTTACTATAGTAATACTACATGAATGTTATTTATATACAGTCACTAATCAGTTTACTATAGTAATACTACATGAATGTTATTTATATACAGTCACTAATCAGTTTACTATAGTAATACTACATGAATGTTATTTATATACAGTCACTAATCAGTTTACTATAGTAATACTACATGAATGTTATTTATATACAGTCACTAATCAGTTTACTATAGTAATACTACATGAATGTTATTTATATACAGTCACTAATCAGTTTACTATAGTAATACTACATGAATGTTATTTATATACAGTCACTAATCAGTTTACTATAGTAATACTACATGAATGTTATTTATATACAGTCACTAATCAGTTTACTATAGTAATACTACATGAATGTTATTTATATACAGTCACTAATCAGTTTACTATAGTAATACTACATGAATGTTATTTATATACAGTCACTAATCAGTTTACTATAGTAATACTACATGAATGTTATTTATATACAGTCACTAATCAGTTTACTATAGTAATACTATCATGAATGTTATTTATATACAGTCACTAATCAGTTTACTATAGTAATACTACATGAATGTTATTTATATACAGTCACTAATCAGTTTACTATAGTAATACTAAATGAATGTTATTTATATACAGTCACTAATCAGTTTACTATAGTAATACTACATGAATGTTATTTATATACAGTCACTAATCATTTTTACTATAGTAATACTACATGAATGTTATTTATATACAGTCACTTATCAGTTTACTACATGAATGTTATTTATATATAGTCACTAATCAGTTTACTATAGTAATACTACATGAATGTTATTTATATACAGTCACTAATCAGTTTACTATAGTAATACTACATGAATGTTATTTATATACAGTCACTAATCAGTTTACTATAGTAATACTATATGAATGTTATTTATATACAGTCACTAATCAGTTTACTATAGTAATACTACATGAATGTTATTTATATACAGTCACTAATCAGTTTACTATAGTAATACTACATGAATGTTATTTATATACAGTCACTAATCAGTTTACTATAGTAATACTACATGAATGTTATTTATATACAGTCACTAATCAGTTTACTATAGTAATACTACATGAATGTTATTTATATACAGTCACTAATCAGTTTACTATAGTAATACTACATGAATGTTATTTTATACAGTCACTAATCAGTTTACTATAGTAATACTACATGAATGTTATTTATATACAGTCACTAATCAGTTTACTATAGTAATACTACATGAATGTTATTTATATACAGTCACTAATCAGTTTACTATAGTAATACTACATGAATGTTATTTATATACAGTCACTAATCAGTTTACTATAGTAATACTACATGAATGTTATTTATATACAGTCACTAATCAGTTTACTATAGTAATACTACATGAATGTTATTTATATACAGTCACTAATCAGTTTACTATAGTAATACTACATGAATGTTATTTATATACAGTCACTAATCAGTTTACTATAGTAATACTACATGAATGTTATTTATATACAGTCACTAATCAGTTTACTATAGTAATACTACATGAATGTTATTTATATACAGTCACTAATCAGTTTACTATAGTAATACTACATGAATGTTATTTATATACAGTCACTAATCAGTTTACTATAGTAATACTACATGAATGTTATTTATATACAGTCACTAATCAGTTTACTATAGTAATACTACATGAATGTTATTTATATACAGTCACTAATCAGTTTACTATAGTAATACTACATGAATGTTATTTATATACAGTCACTAATCAGTTTACTATAGTAATACTACATGAATGTTATTTATATACAGTCACTAATCAGTTTACTATAGTAATACTACATGAATGTTATTTATATACAGTCACTAATCAGTTTACTATAGTAATACTACATGAATGTTATTTATATACAGTCACTAATCAGTTTACTATAGTAATACTACATGAATGTTATTTATATACAGTCACTAATCAGTTTACTATAGTAATACTACATGAATGTTATTTATATACAGTCACTAATCAGTTTACTATAGTAATACTACATGAATGTTATTTATATACAGTCACTAATCAGTTTACTATAGTAATACTACATGAATGTTATTTATATACAGTCACTAATCAGTTTACTATAGTAATACTACATGAATGTTATTTATATACAGTCACTAATCAGTTTAGTATAGTAATACTACATGAATGTTATTTATATACAGTCACTAATCAGTTTACTATAGTAATACTACATTAATGTAATATTTATTATATACAGTCACTAATCAGTTTACTATAGTAATACTACATGAATGTTATTTATATACAGTCACTAATCAGTTTACTATAGTAATACTACATGAATGTTATTTATATACAGTCACTAATCAGTTTACTATAGTAATACTACATGAATGTTATTTATATACAGTCACTAATCAGTTTACTATAGTAATACTACATGAATGTTATTTATATACAGTCACTAATCAGTTTACTATAGTAATACTACATGAATGTTATTTATATACAGTCACTAATCAGTTTACTATAGTAATACTACATGAATGTTATTTATATACAGTCACTAATCAGTTTACTATAGTAATACTACATGAATGTTATTTATATACAGTCACTAATCAGTTTACTATAGTAATACTACATGAATGTTATTTATATACAGTCACTAATCAGTTTACTATAGTAATACTACATGAATGTTATTTATATACAGTCACTAATCAGTTTACTATAGTAATACTACATGAATGTTATTTATATACAGTCACTAATCAGTTTACTATAGTAATACTACATGAATGTTATTTATATACAGTCACTAATCAGTTTACTATAGTAATACTACATGAATGCTATTTTTATACATGAATGTTTTTATATACAGTCACTAATCAGTTTACTATAGTAATACTACATGAATGTTATTTATATACAGTCACTAATCAGTTTACTATAGTAATACTACATGAATGTTATTTATATACAGTCACTAATCAGTTTACTATAGTAATACTACATGAATGTTATTTATATACAGTCACTAATCAGTTTACTATAGTAATACTACATGAATGTTATTTATATACAGTCACTAATCAGTTTACTATAGTAATACTACATGAATGTTATTTATATACAGTCACTAATCAGTTTACTATAGTAATACTACATGAATGTTATTTATATACAGTCACTAATCAGTTTACTATAGTAATACTACATGAATGTTATTTATATACAGTCACTAATCAGTTTACTATAGTAATACTACATGAATGTTATTTATATACAGTCACTAATCAGTTTACTATAGTAATACTACATGAATGTTATTTATATACAGTCACTAATCAGTTTACTATAGTAATACTACATGAATGTTATTTATATACAGTCACTAATCAGTTTACTATAGTAATACTACATGAATGTTATTTATATACAGTCACTAATCAGTTTACTATAGTAATACTACATGAATGTTATTTATATACAGTCACTAATCAGTTTACTATAGTAATACTACATGAATGTTATTTATATACAGTCACTAATCAGTTTACTATAGTAATACTACATGAATGTTATTTATATACAGTCACTAATCAGTTTACTATAGTAATACTACATGAATGTTATTTATATACAGTCACTAATCAGTTTACTATAGTAATACTACATGAATGTTATTTATATACAGTCACTAATCAGTTTACTATAGTAATACTACATGAATGTTATTTATATACAGTCACTAATCAGTTTACTATAGTAATACTACATGAATGTTATTTATATACAGTCACTAATCAGTTTACTATAGTAATACTACATGAATGTTATTTATATACAGTCACTAATCAGTTTACTATAGTAATACTACATGAATGTTATTTATATACAGTCACTAATCAGTTTACTATAGTAATACTACATGAATGTTATTTATATACAGTCACTAATCAGTTTACTATAGTAATACTACATGAATGTTATTTATATACAGTCACTAATCAGTTTACTATAGTAATACTACATGAATGTTATTTATATACAGTCACTAATCAGTTTACTATAGTAATACTACATGAATGTTATTTATATACAGTCACTAATCAGTTTACTATAGTAATACTACATGAATGTTATTTATATACAGTCACTAATCAGTTTACTATAGTAATACTACATGAATGTTATTTATATACAGTCACTAATCAGTTTACTATAGTAATACTACATGAATGTTATTTATATACAGTCACTAATCAGTTTACTATAGTAATACTACAAGAATGTTATTTATATACAGTCACTAATCAGTTTACTATAGTAATACTACATGAATGTTATTTATATACAGTCACTAATCAGTTTACTATAGTAATACTACATGAATGTTATTTATATACAGTCACTAATCAGTTTACTATAGTAATACTACATGAATGTTATTTATATACAGTCACTAATCAGTTTACTATAGTAATACTACATGAATGTTATTTATATACAGTCACTAATCAGTTTACTATAGTAATACTACATGAATGTTATTTATATACAGTCACTAATCAGTTTACTATAGTAATACTACATGAATGTTATTTATATACAGTCACTAATCAGTTTACTATAGTAATACTACATGAATGTTATTTATATACAGTCACTAATCAGTTTACTATAGTAATACTACATGAATGTTATTTATATACAGTCACTAATCAGTTTACTATAGTAATACTACATGAATGTTATTTATATACAGTCACTAATCAGTTTACTATAGTAATACTACATGAATGTTATTTATATACAGTCACTAATCAGTTTACTATAGTAATACTACATGAATGTTATTTATATACAGTCACTAATCAGTTTACTATAGTAATACTACATGAATGTTATTTATATACAGTCACTAATCAGTTTACTATAGTAATACTACATGAATGTTATTTATATACAGTCACTAATCAGTTTACTATAGTAATACTACATGAATGTTATTTATATACAGTCACTAATCAGTTTACTATAGTAATACTACATGAATGTTATTTATATACAGTCACTAATCAGTTTACTATAGTAATACTACATGAATGTTATTTATATACAGTCACTAATCAGTTTACTATAGTAATACTACATGAATGTTATTTATATACAGTCACTAATCAGTTTACTATAGTAATACTACATGAATGTTATTTATATACAGTCACTAATCAGTTTACTATAGTAATACTACATGAATGTTATTTATATACAGTCACTAATCAGTTTACTATAGTAATACTACATGAATGTTATTTATATACAGTCACTAATCAGTTTACTATAGTAATACTACATGAATGTTATTTATATACAGTCACTAATCAGTTTACTATAGTAATACTACATGAATGTTATTTATATACAGTCACTAATCAGTTTACTATAGTAATACTACATGAATGTTATTTATATACAGTCACTAATCAGTTTACTATAGTAATACTATATGAATGTTATTTATATACAGTCACTAATCAGTTTACTATAGTAATACTACATGAATGTTATTTATATACAGTCACTAATCAGTTTACTATAGTAATACTACATGAATGTTATTTATATACAGTCACTAATCAGTTTACTATAGTAATACTACATGAATGTTATTTATATACAGTCACTAATCAGTTTACTATAGTAATACTACATGAATGTTATTTATATACAGTCACTAATCAGTTTACTATAGTAATACTACATGAATGTTATTTATATACAGTCACTAATCAGTTTACTATAGTAATACTACATGAATGTTATTTATATACAGTCACTAATCAGTTTACTATAGTAATACTACATGAATGTTATTTATATACAGTCACTAATCAGTTTACTATAGTAATACTACATGAATGTTATTTATATACAGTCACTAATCAGTTTACTATAGTAATACTATATGAATGTTATTTATATACAGTCACTAATCAGTTTACTATAGTAATACTACATGAATGTTATTTATATACAGTCACTAATCAGTTTACTATAGTAATACTACATGAATGTTATTTATATACAGTCACTAATCAGTTTACTATAGTAATACTACATGAATGTTATTTATATACAGTCACTAATCAGTTTACTATAGTAATACTACATGAATGTTATTTATATACAGTCACTAATCAGTTTACTATAGTAATACTACATGAATGTTATTTATATACAGTCACTAATCAGTTTACTATAGTAATACTACATGAATGTTATTTATATACAGTCACTAATCAGTTTACTATAGTAATACTACATGAATGTTATTTATATACAGTCACTAATCAGTTTACTATAGTAATACTACATGAATGTTATTTATATACAGTCACTAATCAGTTTACTATAGTAATACTACATGAATGTTATTTATATACAGTCACTAATCAGTTTACTATAGTAATACTACATGAATGTTATTTATATACAGTCACTAATCAGTTTACTATAGTAATACTACATGAATGTTATTTATATACAGTCACTAATCAGTTTACTATAGTAATACTACATGAATGTTATTTATATACAGTCACTAATCAGTTTACTATAGTAATACTACATGAATGTTATTTATATACAGTCACTAATCAGTTTACTATAGTAATACTACATGAATGTTATTTATATACAGTCACTAATCAGTTTACTATAGTAATACTACATGAATGTTATTTATATACAGTCACTAATCAGTTTACTATAGTAATACTACATGAATGTTACTTTAGTATACAGTCATTTATATACAATCAGTTTACTATAGTAATACTACATGAATGTTATTTATATACAGTCACTAATCAGTTTACTATAGTAATACTACATGAATGTTATTTATATACAGTCACTAATCAGTTTACTATAGTAATACTACATGAATGTTATTTATATACAGTCACTAATCAGTTTACTATAGTAATACTACATGAATGTTATTTATATACAGTCACTAATCAGTTTACTATAGTAATACTACATGAATGTTATTTATATACAGTCACTAATCAGTTTACTATAGTAATACTACATGAATGTTATTTATATACAGTCACTAATCAGTTTACTATAGTAATACTACATGAATGTTATTTATATACAGTCACTAATCAGTTTACTATAGTAATACTACATGAATGTTATTTATATACAGTCACTAATCAGTTTACTATAGTAATACTACATGAATGTTATTTATATACAGTCACTAATCAGTTTACTATAGTAATACTACATGAATGTTATTTATATACAGTCACTAATCAGTTTACTATAGTAATACTACATGAATGTTATTTATATACAGTCACTAATCAGTTTACTATAGTAATACTACATGAATGTTATTTATATACAGTCACTAATCAGTTTACTATAGTAATACTACATGAATGTTATTTATATACAGTCACTAATCAGTTTACTATAGTAATACTACATGAATGTTATTTATATACAGTCACTAATCAGTTTACTATAGTAATACTACATGAATGTTATTTATATACAGTCACTAATCAGTTTACTATAGTAATACTACATGAATGTTATTTATATACAGTCACTAATCAGTTTACTATAGTAATACTACATGAATGTTATTTATATACAGTCACTAATCAGTTTACTATAGTAATACTACATGAATGTTATTTATATACAGTCACTAATCAGTTTACTATAGTAATACTACATGAATGTTATTTATATACAGTCACTAATCAGTTTACTATAGTAATACTACATGAATGTTATTTATATACAGTCACTAATCAGTTTACTATAGTAATACTACATGAATGTTATTTATATACAGTCACTAATCAGTTTACTATAGTAATACTACATGAATGTTATTTATATACAGTCACTAATCAGTTTACTATAGTAATACTACATGAATGTTATTTATATACAGTCACTAATCAGTTTACTATAGTAATACTACATGAATGTTATTTATATACAGTCACTAATCAGTTTACTATAGTAATACTACATGAATGTTATTTATATACAGTCACTAATCAGTTTACTATAGTAATACTACATGAATGTTATTTATATACAGTCACTAATCAGTTTACTATAGTAATACTACATGAATGTTATTTATATACAGTCACTAATCAGTTTACTATAGTAATACTACATGAATGTTATTTATATACAGTCACTAATCAGTTTACTATAGTAATACTACATGAATGTTATTTATATACAGTCACTAATCAGTTTACTATAGTAATACTACATGAATGTTATTTATATACAGTCACTAATCAGTTTACTATAGTAATACTACATGAATGTTATTTATATACAGTCACTAATCAGTTTACTATAGTAATACTACATGAATGTTATTTATATACAGTCACTAATCAGTTTACTAGTAATACTACATGAATGTTATTTATATACAGTCACTAATCAGTTTACTATAGTAATACTACATGAATGTTATTTATATACAGTCACTAATCAGTTTACTATAGTAATACTATATGAATGTTATTTATATACAGTCACTAATCAGTTTACTATAGTAATACTACATGAATGTTATTTATATACAGTCACTAATCAGTTTACTATAGTAATACTACATGAATGTTATTTATATACAGTCACTAATCAGTTTACTATAGTAATACTACATGAATGTTATTTATATACAGTCACTAATCAGTTTACTATAGTAATACTACATGAATGTTATTTATATACAGTCACTAATCAGTTTACTATAGTAATACTACATGAATGTTATTTATATACAGTCACTAATCAGTTTACAGTCAATAGTAATACTACATGAATGTTATTTATATACAGTCACTAATCAGTTTACTATAGTAATACTACATGAATGTTATTTATATACAGTCACTAATCAGTTTACTATAGTAATACTACATGAATGTTATTTATATACAGTCACTAATCAGTTTACTATAGTAATACTACATGAATGTTATTTATATACAGTCACTAATCAGTTTACTATAGTAATACTACATGAATGTTATTTATATACAGTCACTAATCAGTTTACTATAGTAATACTATATGAATGTTATTTATATACAGTCACTAATCAGTTTACTATAGTAATACTACATGAATGTTATTTATATACAGTCACTAATCAGTTTACTATAGTAATAATACTACATGAATGTTATTTATATACAGTCACTAATCAGTTTACTATAGTAATACTACATGAATGTTATTTATATACAGTCACTAATCAGTTTACTATAGTAATACTACATGAATGTTATTTATATACAGTCACTAATCAGTTTACTATAGTAATACTACATGAATGTTATTTATATACAGTCACTAATCAGTTTACTATAGTAATACTACATGAATGTTATTTATATACAGTCACTAATCAGTTTACTATAGTAATACTACATGAATGTTATTTATATACAGTCACTAATCAGTTTACTATAGTAATACTACATGAATGTTATTTATATACAGTCACTAATCAGTTTACTATAGTAATACTACATGAATGTTATTTATATACAGTCACTAATCAGTTTACTATAGTAATACTACATGAATGTTATTTATATACAGTCACTAATCAGTTTACTATAGTAATACTACATGAATGTTATTTATATACAGTCACTAATCAGTTTACTATAGTAATACTACATGAATGTTATTTATATACAGTCACTAATCAGTTTACTATAGTAATACTACATGAATGTTATTTATATACAGTCACTAATCAGTTTACTATAGTAATACTACATGAATGTTATTTATATACAGTCACTAATCAGTTTACTATAGTAATACTACATGAATGTTATTTATATACAGTCACTAATCAGTTTACTATAGTAATACTATATGAATGTTATTTATATACAGTCACTAATCAGTTTACTATAGTAATACTACATGAATGTTATTTATATACAGTCACTAATCAGTTTACTATAGTAATACTACATGAATGTTATTTATATACAGTCACTAATCAGTTTACTATAGTAATACTACATGAATGTTATTTATATACAGTCACTAATCAGTTTACTATAGTAATACTACATGAATGTTATTTATATACAGTCACTAATCAGTTTACTATAGTAATACTACATGAATGTTATTTATATACAGTCACTAATCAGTTTACTATAGTAATACTACATGAATGTTATTTATATACAGTCACTAATCAGTTTACTATAGTAATACTACATGAATGTTATTTATATACAGTCACTAATCAGTTTACTATAGTATACTACATAATGTTATTTATATACAGTCACTAATCAGTTTACTATAGTAATACTACATGAATGTTATTTATATACAGTCACTAATCAGTTTACTATAGTAATACTACATGAATGTTATTTATATACAGTCACTAATCAGTTTACTATAGTAATACTACATGAATGTTATTTATATACAGTCACTAATCAGTTTACTATAGTAATACTACATGAATGTTATTTATATACAGTCACTAATCAGTTTACTATAGTAATACTACATGAATGTTATTTATATACAGTCACTAATCAGTTTACTATAGTAATACTACATGAATGTTATTTATATACAGTCACTAATCAGTTTACTATAGTAATACTACATGAATGTTATTTATATACAGTCACTAATCAGTTTACTATAGTAATACTACATGAATGTTATTTATATACAGTCACTAATCAGTTTACTATAGTAATACTACATGAATGTTATTTATATACAGTCACTAATCAGTTTACTATAGTAATACTACATGAATGTTATTTATATACAGTCACTAATCAGTTTACTATAGTAATACTACATGAATGTTATTTATATACAGTCACTAATCAGTTTACTATAGTAATACTACATGAATGTTATTTATATACAGTCACTAATCAGTTTACTATAGTAATACTACATGAATGTTATTTATATACAGTCACTAATCAGTTTACTATAGTAATACTACATGAATGTTATTTATATACAGTCACTAATCAGTTTACTATAGTAATACTACATGAATGTTATTTATATACAGTCACTAATCAGTTTACTATAGTAATACTACATGAATGTTATTTATATACAGTCACTAATCAGTTTACTATAGTATATACTACATGAATGTTATTTATATACAGTCACTAATCAGTTTACTATAGTAATACTACATGAATGTTATTTATATACAGTCACTAATCAGTTTACTATAGTAATACTACATGAATGTTATTTATATACAGTCACTAATCAGTTTACTATAGTAATACTACATGAATGTTATTTATATACAGTCACTAATCAGTTTACTATAGTAATACTACATGAATGTTATTTATATACAGTCACTAATCAGTTTACTATAGTAATACTACATGAATGTTATTTATATACAGTCACTAATCAGTTTACTATAGTAATACTACATGAATGTTATTTATATACAGTCACTAATCAGTTTACTATATAGTAATACTACATGAATGTTATTTATATACAGTCACTAATCAGTTTACTATAGTAATACTACATGAATGTTATTTATATACAGTCACTAATCAGTTTACTATAGTAATACTACATGAATGTTATTTATATACAGTCACTAATCAGTTTACTATAGTAATACTACATGAATGTTATTTATATACAGTCACTAATCAGTTTACTATAGTAATACTACATGAATGTTATTTATATACAGTCACTAATCAGTTTACTATAGTAATACTACATGAATGTTATTTATATACAGTCACTAATCAGTTTACTATAGTAATACTACATGAATGTTATTTATATACAGTCACTAATCAGTTTACTATAGTAATACTACATGAATGTTATTTATATACAGTCACTAATCAGTTTACTATAGTAATACTACATGAATGTTATTTATATACAGTCACTAATCAGTTTACTATAGTAATACTACATGAATGTTATTTATATACAGTCACTAATCAGTTTACTATAGTAATACTACATGAATGTTATTTTTATATACAGTCACTAATCAGTTTACTATAGTAATACTACATGAATGTTATTTATATACAGTCACTAATCAGTTTACTATAGTAATACTACATGAATGTTATTTATATACAGTCACTAATCAGTTTACTATAGTAATACTACATGAATGTTATTTATATACAGTCACTAATCAGTTTACTATAGTAATACTACATGAATGTTATTTATATACAGTCACTAATCAGTTTACTATAGTAATACTACTTGAATGTTATTTATATACAGTCACTAATCAGTTTACTATAGTAATACTACATGAATGTTATTTATATACAGTCACTAATCAGTTTACTATAGTAATACTACATGAATGTTATTATATATACAGTCACTTATATTTATATACAGTCACTAATCAGTTTACTATAGTAATACTACATGAATTTATTTATATACAGTCACTAATCAGTTTACTATAGTAATACTACATGAATGTTATTTATATACAGTCACTAATCAGTTTACTATAAATACTACATGAATGTTATTTATATACAGTCACTAATCAGTTTTATAGTAATACTACATGAATGTTATTTATATACAGTCACTAATCAGTTTACTATAGTAATACTACATGAATGTTATTTATATACAGTCACTAATCAGTTTACTATAGTAATACTACATGAATGTTATTTATATACAGTCACTAATCAGTTTACTATAGTAATACTACATGAATGTTATTTATATACAGTCACTAATCAGTTTACTATAGTAATACTACATGAATGTTATTTATATACAGTCACTAATCAGTTTACTATAGTGAATACTACATGAATGTTATTTATATACAGTCACTAATCAGTTTACTATAGTAATGCTACATGAATGTTATTTTAAGTTATACAGTCACTAATCAGTTTACTATAGTAATACTACATGAATGTACAGTCACTAATCAGTTTACTATAGTAATACTACATGAATGTTATTTATATACAGTCACTAATCAGTTTACTATAGTAATACTACATGAATGTTATTTATATACAGTCACTAATCAGTTTACTATAGTAATACTACATGAATGTTATTTATATACAGTCACTAATCAGTTTACTATAGTAATACTACATGAATGTTATTTATATACAGTCACTAATCAGTTTACTATAGTAATACTACATGAATGTTATTTATATACAGTCACTAATCAGTTTACTATAGTAATACTACATGAATGTTATTTATATACAGTCACTAATCAGTTTACTATAGTAATACTACAAGAATGTTATTTATATACAGTCACTAATCAGTTTACTATAGTAATACTACATGAATGTTATTTATATACAGTCACTAATCAGTTTACTATAGTAATACTACATGAATGTTATTTATATACAGTCACTAATCAGTTTACTATAGTAATACTACATGAATGTTATTTATATACAGTCACTAATCAGTTTACTATAGTAATACTACATGAATGTTATTTATATACAGTCACTAATCAGTTTACTATAGTAATACTACATGAATGTTATTTATATACAGTCACTAATCAGTTTACTATAGTAATACTACATGAATGTTATTTATATACAGTCACTAATCAGTTTACTATAGTAATACTACATGAATGTTATTTATATACAGTCACTAATCAGTTTACTATAGTAATACTACATGAATGTTATTTATATACAGTCACTAATCAGTTTACTATAGTAATACTACATGAATGTTATTTATATACAGTCACTAATCAGTTTACTATAGTAATACTACATGAATGTTATTTATATACAGTCACTAATCAGTTTACTATAGTAATACTACATGAATGTTATTTATATACAGTCACTAATCAGTTTACTATAGTAATACTACATGAATGTTATTTATATACAGTCACTAATCAGTTTACTATAGTAATACTACATGAATGTTATTTATATACAGTCACTAATCAG
>NC_134827.1:50586218-50645484 GCF_004210375.1 Tachypleus tridentatus | reverse complement strand
TGTTGTTGATTTATGTTATTTAAACACACAGTGACTGTGTTGTTGATTTATGTTATTTAAACACACAGTGACTGTGTTGTTGATTTATGTTATTTAAACACACAGTGACTGTGTTGTTGATTTATGTTATTTAAACACACAGTGACTGTGTTGTTGATTTATGTTATTTAAACACACAGTGACTGTGTTGTTGATTTATGTTATTTAAACACACAGTGACTGTGTTGTTGATTTATGTTATTTAAACACACAGTGACTGTGTTGTTGATTTATGTTATTTAAACACACAGTGACTGTGTTGTTGATTTATGTTATTTAAACACACAGTGACTGTGTTGTTGATTTATGTTATTTAAACACACAGTGACTGTGTTGTTGATTTATGTTATTTAAACACACAGTGACTGTGTTGTTGATTTATGTTATTTAAACACACAGTGACTGTGTTGTTGATTTATGTTATTTAAACACACAGTGACTGTGTTGTTGATTTATGTTATTTAAACACACAGTGACTGTGTTGTTGATTTATGTTATTTAAACACACAGTGACTGTGTTGTTGATTTATGTTATTTAAACACACAGTGACTGTGTTGTTGATTTATGTTATTTAAACACACAGTGACTGTGTTGTTGATTTATGTTATTTAAACACACAGTGACTGTGTTGTTGATTTATGTTATTTAAACACACAGTGACTGTGTTGTTGATTTATGTTATTTAAACACACAGTGACTGTGTTGTTGATTTATGTTATTTAAACACACAGTGACTGTGTTGTTGATTTATGTTATTTAAACACACAGTGACTGTGTTGTTGATTTATGTTATTTAAACACACAGTGACTGTGTTGTTGATTTATGTTATTTAAACACACAGTGACTGTGTTGTTGATTTATGTTATTTAAAACACACAGTGACTGTGTTGTTGATTTATGTTATTTAAACACACAGTGACTGTGTTGTTGATTTATGTTATTTAAACACACAGTGACTGTGTTGTTGATTTATGTTATTTAAACACACAGTGACTGTGTTGTTGATTTATGTTATTTAAACACACAGTGACTGTGTTGTTGATTTATGTTATTTAAACACACAGTGACTGTGTTGTTGATTTATGTTATTTAAACACACAGTGACTGTGTTGTTGATTTATGTTATTTAAACACACAGTGACTGTGTTGTTGATTTATGTTATTTAAACACACAGTGACTGTGTTGTTGATTTATGTTATTTAAACACACAGTGACTGTGTTGTTGATTTATGTTATTTAAACACACAGTGACTGTGTTGTTGATTTATGTTATTTAAACACACAGTGACTGTGTTGTTGATTTATGTTATTTAAACACACAGTGACTGTGTTGTTGATTTATGTTATTTAAACACACAGTGACTGTGTTGTTGATTTATGTTATTTAAACACACAGTGACTGTGTTGTTGATTTATGTTATTTAAACACACAGTGACTGTGTTGTTGATTTATGTTATTTAAACACACAGTGACTGTGTTGTTGATTTATGTTATTTAAACACACAGTGACTGTGTTGTTGATTTATGTTATTTAAACACACAGTGACTGTGTTGTTGATTTATGTTATTTAAACACACAGTGACTGTGTTGTTGATTTATGTTATTTAAACACACAGTGACTGTGTTGTTGATTTATGTTATTTAAACACACAGTGACTGTGTTGTTGATTTATGTTATTTAAACACACAGTGACTGTGTTGTTGATTTATGTTATTTAAACACACAGTGACTGTGTTGTTGATTTATGTTATTTAAACACACAGTGACTGTGTTGTTGATTTATGTTATTTAAACACACAGTGACTGTGTTGTTGATTTATGTTATTTAAACACACAGTGACTGTGTTGTTGATTTATGTTATTTAAACACACAGTGACTGTGTTGTTGATTTATGTTATTTAAACACACAGTGACTGTGTTGTTGATTTATGTTATTTAAACACACAGTGACTGTGTTGTTGATTTATGTTATTTAAACACACAGTGACTGTGTTGTTGATTTATGTTATTTAAACACACAGTGACTGTGTTGTTGATTTATGTTATTTAAACACACAGTGACTGTGTTGTTGATTTATGTTATTTAAACACACAGTGACTGTGTTGTTGATTTATGTTATTTAAACACACAGTGACTGTGTTGTTGATTTATGTTATTTAAACACACAGTGACTGTGTTGTTGATTTATGTTATTTAAACACACAGTGACTGTGTTGTTGATTTATGTTATTTAAACACACAGTGACTGTGTTGTTGATTTATGTTATTTAAACACACAGTGACTGTGTTGTTGATTTATGTTATTTAAACACACAGTGACTGTGTTGTTGATTTATGTTATTTAAACACACAGTGACTGTGTTGTTGATTTATGTTATTTAAACACACAGTGACTGTGTTGTTGATTTATGTTATTTAAACACACAGTGACTGTGTTGTTGATTTATGTTATTTAAAAACACACAGTGACTGTGTTGTTGATTTATGTTATTTAAACACACAGTGACTGTGTTGTTGATTTATGTTATTTAAACACACAGTGACTGTGTTGTTGATTTATGTTATTTAAACACACAGTGACTGTGTTGTTGATTTATGTTATTTAAACACACAGTGACTGTGTTGTTGATTTATGTTATTTAAACACACAGTGACTGTGTTGTTGATTTATGTTATTTAAACACACAGTGACTGTGTTGTTGATTTATGTTATTTAAACACACAGTGACTGTGTTGTTGATTTATGTTATTTAAACACACAGTGACTGTGTTGTTGATTTATGTTATTTAAACACACAGTGACTGTGTTGTTGATTTATGTTATTTAAACACACAGTGACTGTGTTGTTGATTTATGTTATTTAAACACACAGTGACTGTGTTGTTGATTTATGTTATTTAAACACACAGTGACTGTGTTGTTGATTTATGTTATTTAAACACACAGTGACTGTGTTGTTGATTTATGTTATTTAAACACACAGTGACTGTGTTGTTGATTTATGTTATTTAAACACACAGTGACTGTGTTGTTGATTTATGTTATTTAAACACACAGTGACTGTGTTGTTGATTTATGTTATTTAAACACACAGTGACTGTGTTGTTGATTTATGTTATTTAAACACACAGTGACTGTGTTGTTGATTTATGTTATTTAAACACACAGTGACTGTGTTGTTGATTTATGTTATTTAAACACACAGTGACTGTGTTGTTGATTTATGTTATTTAAACACACAGTGACTGTGTTGTTGATTTATGTTATTTAAACACACAGTGACTGTGTTGTTGATTTATGTTATTTAAACACACAGTGACTGTGTTGTTGATTTATGTTATTTAAACACACAGTGACTGTGTTGTTGATTTATGTTATTTAAACACACAGTGACTGTGTTGTTGATTTATGTTATGTTAAACACACAGTGACTGTGTTGTTGATTTATGTTATTTAAACACACAGTGACTGTGTTGTTGATTTATGTTATTTAAACACACCGCGACTGTGTTGTTGATTTATGTTATTTAAACACACAGTGACTGTGTTGTTGATTTATGTTATTTAAACACACAGTGACTGTGTTGTTGATTTATGTTATTTAAACACACAGTGACTGTGTTGTTGATTTATGTTATTTAAACACACAGTGACTGTGTTGTTGATTTATGTTATTTAAACACACAGTGACTGTGTTGTTGATTTATGTTATTTAAACACACAGTGACTGTGTTGTTGATTTATGTTATTTAAACACACAGTGACTGTGTTGTTGATTTATGTTATTTAAACACACAGTGACTGTGTTGTTGATTTATGTTATTTAAACACACAGTGACTGTGTTGTTGATTTATGTTATTTAAACACACAGTGACTGTGTTGTTGATTTATGTTATTTAAAACACACAGTGACTGTGTTGTTGATTTATGTTATTTAAACACACAGTGACTGTGTTGTTGATTTATGTTATTTAAACACACAGTGACTGTGTTGTTGATTTATGTTATTTAAACACACAGTGACTGTGTTGTTGATTTATGTTATTTAAACACACAGTGACTGTGTTGTTGATTTATGTTATTTAAACACACAGTGACTGTGTTGTTGATTTATGTTATTTAAACACACAGTGACTGTGTTGTTGATTTATGTTATTTAAACACACAGTGACTGTGTTGTTGATTTATGTTATTTAAACACACAGTGACTGTGTTGTTGATTTATGTTATTTAAACACACAGTGACTGTGTTGTTGATTTATGTTATTTAAACACACAGTGACTGTGTTGTTGATTTATGTTATTTAAACACACAGTGACTGTGTTGTTGATTTATGTTATTTAAACACACAGTGACTGTGTTGTTGATTTATGTTATTTAAACACACAGTGACTGTGTTGTTGATTTATGTTATTTAAACACACAGTGACTGTGTTGTTGATTTATGTTATTTAAAAACACAGTGACTGTGTTGTTGATTTATGTTATTTAAACACACAGTGACTGTGTTGTTGATTTATGTTATTTAAAACACACAGTGACTGTGTTGTTGATTTATGTTATTAAAACACACAGTGACTGTGTTGTTGATTTATGTTATTTAAACACACAGTGACTGTGTTGTTGATTTATGTTATTTAAACACACAGTGACTGTGTTGTTGATTTATGTTATTTAAACACACAGTGACTGTGTTGTTGATTTATGTTATTTAAACACACAGTGACTGTGTTGTTGATTTATGTTATTTAAACACACAGTGACTGTGTTGTTGATTTATGTTATTTAAACACACAGTGACTGTGTTGTTGATTTATGTTATTTAAACACACAGTGACTGTGTTGTTGATTTATGTTATTTAAACACACAGTGACTGTGTTGTTGATTTATGTTATTTAAACACACAGTGACTGTGTTGTTGATTTATGTTATTTAAACACACAGTGACTGTGTTGTTGATTTATGTTATTTAAACACACAGTGACTGTGTTGTTGATTTATGTTATTAAAAACACACAGTGACTGTGTTGTTGATTTATGTTATTTAAACACACAGTGACTGTGTTGTTGATTTATGTTATTTAAACACACAGTGACTGTGTTGTTGATTTATGTTATTTAAACACACAGTGACTGTGTTGTTGATTTATGTTATTTTAAACACACAGTGACTGTGTTGTTGATTTATGTTATTTAAACACACAGTGACTGTGTTGTTGATTTATGTTATTTAAACACACAGTGACTGTGTTGTTGATTTATGTTATTTAAACACACAGTGACTGTGTTGTTGATTTATGTTATTTAAACACACAGTGACTGTGTTGTTGATTTATGTTATTTAAACACACAGTGACTGTGTTGTTGATTTATGTTATTTAAACACACAGTGACTGTGTTGTTGATTTATGTTATTTAAACACACAGTGACTGTGTTGTTGATTTATGTTATTTAAACACACAGTGACTGTGTTGTTGATTTATGTTATTTAAACACACAGTGACTGTGTTGTTGATTTATGTTATTTAAACACACAGTGACTGTGTTGTTGATTTATGTTATTTAAACACACAGTGACTGTGTTGTTGATTTATGTTATTTAAACACACAGTGACTGTGTTGTTGATTTATGTTATTTAAACACACAGTGACTGTGTTGTTGATTTATGTTATTTAAACACACAGTGACTGTGTTGTTGATTTATGTTATTTAAACACACAGTGACTGTGTTGTTGATTTATGTTATTTAAACACACAGTGACTGTGTTGTTGATTTATGTTATTTAAACACACAGTGACTGTGTTGTTGATTTATGTTATTTAAACACACAGTGACTGTGTTGTTGATTTATGTTATTTAAACACACAGTGACTGTGTTGTTGATTTATGTTATTTAAACACACAGTGACTGTGTTGTTGATTTATGTTATTTAAACACACAGTGACTGTGTTGTTGATTTATGTTATTTAAACACACAGTGACTGTGTTGTTGATTTATGTTATTTAAACACACAGTGACTGTGTTGTTGATTTATGTTATTTAAACACACAGTGACTGTGTTGTTGATTTATGTTATTTAAACACACAGTGACTGTGTTGTTGATTTATGTTATTTAAACACACAGTGACTGTGTTGTTGATTTATGTTATTTAAACACACAGTGACTGTGTTGTTGATTTATGTTATTTAAACACACAGTGACTGTGTTGTTGATTTATGTTATTTAAACACACAGTGACTGTGTTGTTGATTTATGTTATTTAAACACACAGTGACTGTGTTGTTGATTTATGTTATTTAAACACACAGTGACTGTGTTGTTGATTTATGTTATTTAAACACACAGTGACTGTGTTGTTGATTTATGTTATTTAAACACACAGTGACTGTGTTGTTGATTTATGTTATTTAAACACACAGTGACTGTGTTGTTGATTTATGTTATTTAAACACACAGTGACTGTGTTGTTGATTTATGTTATTTAAACACACAGTGACTGTGTTGTTGATTTATGTTATTTAAACACACAGTGACTGTGTTGTTGATTTATGTTATTTAAACACACAGTGACTGTGTTGTTGATTTATGTTATTTAAACACACAGTGACTGTGTTGTTGATTTATGTTATTTAAACACACAGTGACTGTGTTGTTGATTTATGTTATTTAAACACACAGTGACTGTGTTGTTGATTTATGTTATTTAAACACACAGTGACTGTGTTGTTGATTTATGTTATTTAAACACACAGTGACTGTGTTGTTGATTTATGTTATTTAAACACACAGTGACTGTGTTGTTGATTTATGTTATTTAAACACACAGTGACTGTGTTGTTGATTTATGTTATTTAAACACACAGTGACTGTGTTGTTGATTTATGTTATTTAAACACACAGTGACTGTGTTGTTGATTTATGTTATTTAAACACACAGTGACTGTGTTGTTGATTTATGTTATTTAAACACACAGTGACTGTGTTGTTGATTTATGTTATTTAAACACACAGTGACTGTGTTGTTGATTTATGTTATTTAAACACACAGTGACTGTGTTGTTGATTTATGTTATTTAAACACACCGCGACTGTGTTGTTGATTTATGTTATTTAAACACACAGTGACTGTGTTGTTGATTTATGTTATTTAAACACACAGTGACTGTGTTGTTGATTTATGTTATTTAAACACACAGTGACTGTGTTGTTGATTTATGTTATTTAAACACACAGTGACTGTGTTGTTGATTTATGTTATTTAAACACACAGTGACTGTGTTGTTGATTTATGTTATTTAAACACACAGTGACTGTGTTGTTGATTTATGTTATTTAAACACACAGTGACTGTGTTGTTGATTTATGTTATTTAAACACACAGTGACTGTGTTGTTGATTTATGTTATTTAAACACACAGTGACTGTGTTGTTGATTTATGTTATTTAAACACACAGTGACTGTGTTGTTGATTTATGTTATTTAAACACACAGTGACTGTGTTGTTGATTTATGTTATTTAAACACACAGTGACTGTGTTGTTGATTTATGTTATTTAAACACACAGTGACTGTGTTGTTGATTTATGTTATTTAAACACACAGTGACTGTGTTGTTGATTTATGTTATTTAAACACACAGTGACTGTGTTGTTGATTTATGTTATTTAAACACACAGTGACTGTGTTGTTGATTTATGTTATTTAAACACACAGTGACTGTGTTGTTGATTTATGTTATTTAAACACACAGTGACTGTGTTGTTGATTTATGTTATTTAAACACACAGTGACTGTGTTGTTGATTTATGTTATTTAAACACACAGTGACTGTGTTGTTGATTTATGTTATTTAAACACACAGTGACTGTGTTGTTGATTTATGTTATTTAAACACACAGTGACTGTGTTGTTGATTTATGTTATTTAAACACACAGTGACTGTGTTGTTGATTTATGTTATTTAAACACACAGTGACTGTGTTGTTGATTTATGTTATTTAAACACACAGTGACTGTGTTGTTGATTTATGTTATTTAAACACACAGTGACTGTGTTGTTGATTTATGTTATTTAAACACACAGTGACTGTGTTGTTGATTTATGTTATTTAAACACACAGTGACTGTGTTGTTGATTTATGTTATTTAAACACACAGTGACTGTGTTGTTGATTTATGTTATTTAAACACACAGTGACTGTGTTGTTGATTTATGTTATTTAAACACACAGTGACTGTGTTGTTGATTTATGTTATTTAAACACACAGTGACTGTGTTGTTGATTTATGTTATTTAAACACACAGTGACTGTGTTGTTGATTTATGTTATTTAAACACACAGTGACTGTGTTGTTGATTTATGTTATTTAAACACACAGTGACTGTGTTGTTGATTTATGTTATTTAAACACACAGTGACTGTGTTGTTGATTTATGTTATTTAAACACACAGTGACTGTGTTGTTGATTTATGTTATTTAAACACACAGTGACTGTGTTGTTGATTTATGTTATTTAAACACACAGTGACTGTGTTGTTGATTTATGTTATTTAAACACACAGTGACTGTGTTGTTGATTTATGTTATTTAAACACACAGTGACTGTGTTGTTGATTTATGTTATTTAAACACACAGTGACTGTGTTGTTGATTTATGTTATTTAAACACACAGTGACTGTGTTGTTGATTTATGTTATTTAAACACACAGTGACTGTGTTGTTGATTTATGTTATTTAAACACACAGTGACTGTGTTGTTGATTTATGTTATTTAAACACACAGTGACTGTGTTGTTGATTTATGTTATTTAAACACACAGTGACTGTGTTGTTGATTTATGTTATTTAAACACACAGTGACTGTGTTGTTGATTTATGTTATTTAAACACACAGTGACTGTGTTGTTGATTTATGTTATTTAAACACACAGTGACTGTGTTGTTGATTTATGTTATTTAAACACACAGTGACTGTGTTGTTGATTTATGTTATTTAAACACACAGTGACTGTGACTGTGTTGTTGATTTATGTTATTTAAACACACAGTGACTGTGTTGTTGATTTATGTTATTTAAACACACAGTGACTGTGTTGTTGATTTATGTTATTTAAACACACAGTGACTGTGTTGTTGATTTATGTTATTTAAACACACAGTGACTGTGTTGTTGATTTATGTTATTTAAAACACACAGTGACTGTGTTGTTGATTTATGTTATTTAAACACACAGTGACTGTGTTGTTGATTTATGTTATTTAAACACACAGTGACTGTGTTGTTGATTTATGTTATTTAAACACACAGTGACTGTGTTGTTGATTTATGTTATTTAAACACACAGTGACTGTGTTGTTGATTTATGTTATTTAAACACACAGTGACTGTGTTGTTGATTTATGTTATTTAAACACACAGTGACTGTGTTGTTGATTTATGTTATTTAAACACACAGTGACTGTGTTGTTGATTTATGTTATTTAAACACACAGTGACTGTGTTGTTGATTTATGTTATTTAAACACACAGTGACTGTGTTGTTGATTTATGTTATTTAAACACACAGTGACTGTGTTGTTGATTTATGTTATTTAAACACACAGTGACTGTGTTGTTGATTTATGTTATTTAAACACACAGTGACTGTGTTGTTGATTTATGTTATTTAAACACACAGTGACTGTGTTGTTGATTTATGTTATTTAAACACACAGTGACTGTGTTGTTGATTTATGTTATTTAAACACACAGCGACTGTGTTGTTGATTTATGTTATTTAAACACACAGTGACTGTGTTGTTGATTTATGTTATTTAAACACACAGTGACTGTGTTGTTGATTTATGTTATTTAAACACACAGTGACTGTGTTGTTGATTTATGTTATTTAAACACACAGTGACTGTGTTGTTGATTTGATGTTATTTAAACACACAGTGACTGTGTTGTTGATTTATGTTATTTAAACACACAGTGACTGTGTTGTTGATTTATGTTATTTAAACACACAGTGACTGTGTTGTTGATTTATGTTATTTAAACACACAGTGACTGTGTTGTTGATTTATGTTATTTAAACACACAGTGACTGTGTTGTTGATTTATGTTATTTAAACACACAGTGACTGTGTTGTTGATTTATGTTATTTAAACACACAGTGACTGTGTTGTTGATTTATGTTATTTAAACACACAGTGACTGTGTTGTTGATTTATGTTATTTAAACACACAGTGACTGTGTTGTTGATTTATGTTATTTAAAAACACACAGTGACTGTGTTGTTGATTTATGTTATTTAAACACACAGTGACTGTGTTGTTGATTTATGTTATTTAAACACACAGTGACTGTGTTGTTGATTTATGTTATTTAAACACACAGTGACTGTGTTGTTGATTTATGTTATTTAAACACACAGTGACTGTGTTGTTGATTTATGTTATTTAAACACACAGTGACTGTGTTGTTGATTTATGTTATTTAAACACACAGTGACTGTGTTGTTGATTTATGTTATTTAAACACACAGTGACTGTGTTGTTGATTTATGTTATTTAAACACACAGTGACTGTGTTGTTGATTTATGTTATTTAAACACACAGTGACTGTGTTGTTGATTTATGTTATTTAAACACACAGTGACTGTGTTGTTGATTTATGTTATTTAAACACACAGTGACTGTGTTGTTGATTTATGTTATTTAAACACACAGTGACTGTGTTGTTGATTTATGTTATTTAAACACACAGTGACTGTGTTGTTGATTTATGTTATTTAAACACACAGTGACTGTGTTGTTGATTTATGTTATTTAAACACACAGTGACTGTGTTGTTGATTTATGTTATTTAAACACACAGTGACTGTGTTGTTGATTTATGTTATTTAAACACACAGTGACTGTGTTGTTGATTTATGTTATTTAAAACACACAGTGACTGTGTTGTTGATTTATGTTATTTAAACACACAGTGACTGTGTTGTTGATTTATGTTATTTAAACACACAGTGACTGTGTTGTTGATTTATGTTATTTAAACACACAGTGACTGTGTTGTTGATTTATGTTATTTAAACACACAGTGACTGTGTTGTTGATTTATGTTATTTAAACACACAGTGACTGTGTTGTTGATTTATGTTATTTAAACACACAGTGACTGTGTTGTTGATTTATGTTATTTAAACACACAGTGACTGTGTTGTTGATTTATGTTATTTAAACACACAGTGACTGTGTTGTTGATTTATGTTATTTAAACACACAGTGACTGTGTTGTTGATTTATGTTATTTAAACACACAGTGACTGTGTTGTTGATTTATGTTATTTAAACACACAGTGACTGTGTTGTTGATTTATGTTATTTAAACACACAGCGACTGTGTTGTTGATTTATGTTATTTAAACACACAGTGACTGTGTTGTTGATTTATGTTATTTAAACACACAGTGACTGTGTTGTTGATTTATGTTATTTAAACACACAGTGACTGTGTTGTTGATTTGATGTTATGTTATTTAAACACACAGTGACTGTGTTGTTGATTTATGTTATTTAAACACACAGTGACTGTGTTGTTGATTTATGTTATTTAAACACACAGTGACTGTGTTGTTGATTTATGTTATTTAAACACACAGTGACTGTGTTGTTGATTTATGTTATTTAAACACACAGTGACTGTGTTGTTGATTTATGTTATTTAAACACACAGTGACTGTGTTGTTGATTTATGTTATTTAAACACACAGTGACTGTGTTGTTGATTTATGTTATTTAAACACACAGTGACTGTGTTGTTGATTTATGTTATTTAAACACACAGTGACTGTGTTGTTGATTTATGTTATTTAAACACACAGTGACTGTGTTGTTGATTTATGTTATTTAAACACACAGTGACTGTGTTGTTGATTTATGTTATTTAAACACACAGTGACTGTGTTGTTGATTTATGTTATTTTGACTGTGTTGTTGATTTATGTTATTTAAACACACAGTGACTGTGTTGTTGATTTATGTTATTTAAACACACAGTGACTGTGTTGTTGATTTATGTTATTTAAACACACAGTGACTGTGTTGTTGATTTATGTTATTTAAAACACACAGTGACTGTGTTGTTGATTTATGTTATTTAAACACACAGTGACTGTGTTGTTGATTTATGTTATTTAAACACACAGTGACTGTGTTGTTGATTTATGTTATTTAAACACACAGTGACTGTGTTGTTGATTTATGTTATTTAAACACACAGTGACTGTGTTGTTGATTTATGTTATTTAAACACACAGTGACTGTGTTGTTGATTTATGTTATTTAAACACACAGTGACTGTGTTGTTGATTTATGTTATTTAAACACACAGTGACTGTGTTGTTGATTTATGTTATTTAAACACACAGTGACTGTGTTGTTGATTTATGTTATTTAAACACACAGTGACTGTGTTGTTGATTTATGTTATTTAAACACACAGTGACTGTGTTGTTGATTTATGTTATTTAAACACACAGTGACTGTGTTGTTGATTTATGTTATTTAAACACACAGTGACTGTGTTGTTGATTTATGTTATTTAAACACACAGTGACTGTGTTGTTGATTTATGTTATTTAAAACACACAGTGACTGTGTTGTTGATTTATGTTATTTAAACACACAGTGACTGTGTTGTTGATTTATGTTATTTAAACACACAGTGACTGTGTTGTTGATTTATGTTATTTAAACACACAGTGACTGTGTTGTTGATTTATGTTATTTAAACACACAGTGACTGTGTTGTTGATTTATGTTATTTAAAAACACACAGTGACTGTGTTGTTGATTTATGTTATTTAAACACACAGTGACTGTGTTGTTGATTTATGTTATTTAAACACACAGTGACTGTGTTGTTGATTTATGTTATTTAAAAACACACAGTGACTGTGTTGTTGATTTATGTTATTTTAAACACACAGTGACTGTGTTGTTGATTTATGTTATTTAAACACACAGTGACTGTGTTGTTGATTTATGTTATTTAAACACACAGTGACTGTGTTGTTGATTTATGTTATTTAAACACACAGTGACTGTGTTGTTGATTTATGTTATTTAAACACACAGTGACTGTGTTGTTGATTTATGTTATTTTAAACACACAGTGACTGTGTTGTTGATTTATGTTATTTAAACACACAGTGACTGTGTTGTTGATTTATGTTATTTAAACACACCGCGACTGTGTTGTTGATTTATGTTATTTAAACACACAGTGACTGTGTTGTTGATTTATGTTATTTAAACACACAGTGACTGTGTTGTTGATTTATGTTATTTAAACACACAGTGACTGTGTTGTTGATTTATGTTATTTAAACACACAGTGACTGTGTTGTTGATTTATGTTATTTAAACACACAGTGACTGTGTTGTTGATTTATGTTATTTAAACACACAGTGACTGTGTTGTTGATTTATGTTATTTAAACACACAGTGACTGTGTTGTTGATTTATGTTATTTAAACACACAGTGACTGTGTTGTTGATTTATGTTATTTAAACACACAGTGACTGTGTTGTTGATTTATGTTACACAGTGACTGTGTTGTTGATTTATGTTATTTAAACACACAGTGACTGTGTTGTTGATTTATGTTATTTAAACACACAGTGACTGTGTTGTTGATTTATGTTATTTAAACACACAGTGACTGTGTTGTTGATTTATGTTATTTAAACACACAGTGACTGTGTTGTTGATTTATGTTATTTAAACACACAGTGACTGTGTTGTTGATTTATGTTATTTAAACACACAGTGACTGTGTTGTTGATTTATGTTATTTAAACACACAGTGACTGTGTTGTTGATTTATGTTATTTAAACACACAGTGACTGTGTTGTTGATTTATGTTATTTAAACACACAGTGACTGTGTTGTTGATTTATGTTATTTACATTTAAACACACAGTGACTGTGTTGTTGATTTATGTTATTTAAACACACAGTGACTGTGTTGTTGATTTATGTTATTTAAACACACAGTGACTGTGTTGTTGATTTATGTTATTTAAACACACAGTGACTGTGTTGTTGATTTATGTTATTTAAACACACAGTGACTGTGTTGTTGATTTATGTTATTTAAACACACAGTGACTGTGTTGTTGATTTATGTTATTTAAACACACAGTGACTGTGTTGTTGATTTATGTTATTTAAACACACAGTGACTGTGTTGTTGATTTATGTTATTTAAACACACAGTGACTGTGTTGTTGATTTATGTTATTTAAACACACAGTGACTGTGTTGTTGATTTATGTTATTTAAACACACAGTGACTGTGTTGTTGATTTATGTTATTTAAACACACAGTGACTGTGTTGTTGATTTATGTTATTTAAACACACAGTGACTGTGTTGTTGATTTATGTTATTTAAACACACAGTGACTGTGTTGTTGATTTATGTTATTTAAACACACAGTGACTGTGTTGTTGATTTATGTTATTTAAACACACAGTGACTGTGTTGTTGATTTATGTTATTTAAACACACAGTGACTGTGTTGTTGATTTATGTTATTTAAACACACAGTGACTGTGTTGTTGATTTATGTTATTTAAACACACAGTGACTGTGTTGTTGATTTATGTTATTTAAACACACAGTGACTGTGTTGTTGATTTATGTTATTTAAACACACAGTGACTGTGTTGTTGATTTATGTTATTTAAACACACAGTGACTGTGTTGTTGATTTATGTTATTTAAACACACAGTGACTGTGTTGTTGATTTATGTTATTTAAACACACAGTGACTGTGTTGTTGATTTATGTTATTTAAACACACAGTGACTGTGTTGTTGATTTATGTTATTTAAACACACAGTGACTGTGTTGTTGATTTATGTTATTTAAACACACAGTGACTGTGTTGTTGATTTATGTTATTTAAACACACAGTGACTGTGTTGTTGATTTATGTTATTTAAACACACAGTGACTGTGTTGTTGATTTATGTTATTTAAACACACAGTGACTGTGTTGTTGATTTATGTTATTTAAACACACAGTGACTGTGTTGTTGATTTATGTTATTTAAACACACAGTGACTGTGTTGTTGATTTATGTTATTTAAAACACACAGTGACTGTGTTGTTGATTTATGTTATTTAAACACACAGTGACTGTGTTGTTGATTTATGTTATTTAAACACACAGTGACTGTGTTGTTGATTTATGTTATTTAAAACACACAGTGACTGTGTTGTTGATTTATGTTATTTAAACACACAGTGACTGTGTTGTTGATTTATGTTATTTAAACACACAGTGACTGTGTTGTTGATTTATGTTATTTAAACACACAGTGACTGTGTTGTTGATTTATGTTATTTAAACACACAGTGACTGTGTTGTTGATTTATGTTATTTAAACACACAGTGACTGTGTTGTTGATTTATGTTATTTAAACACACAGTGACTGTGTTGTTGATTTATGTTATTTAAACACACAGTGACTGTGTTGTTGATTTATGTTATTTAAACACACAGTGACTGTGTTGTTGATTTATGTTATTTAAACACACAGTGACTGTGTTGTTGATTTATGTTATTTAAACACACAGTGACTGTGTTGTTGATTTATGTTATTTAAACACACAGTGACTGTGTTGTTGATTTATGTTATTTAAACACACAGTGACTGTGTTGTTGATTTATGTTATTTAAACACACAGTGACTGTGTTGTTGATTTATGTTATTTAAACACACAGTGACTGTGTTGTTGATTTATGTTATTTAAACACACAGTGACTGTGTTGTTGATTTATGTTATTTAAACACACAGTGACTGTGTTGTTGATTTATGTTATTTAAACACACAGTGACTGTGTTGTTGATTTATGTTATTTAAACACACAGTGACTGTGTTGTTGATTTATGTTATTTAAACACACAGTGACTGTGTTGTTGATTTATGTTATTTAAACACACAGTGACTGTGTTGTTGATTTATGTTATTTAAACACACAGTGACTGTGTTGTTGATTTATGTTATTTAAACACACAGTGACTGTGTTGTTGATTTATGTTATTTAAACACACAGTGACTGTGTTGTTGATTTATGTTATTTAAACACACAGTGACTGTGTTGTTGATTTATGTTATTTAAACACACAGTGACTGTGTTGTTGATTTATGTTATTTAAACACACAGTGACTGTGTTGTTGATTTATGTTATTTAAACACACAGTGACTGTGTTGTTGATTTATGTTATTTAAACACACAGTGACTGTGTTGTTGATTTATGTTATTTAAACACACAGTGACTGTGTTGTTGATTTATGTTATTTAAACACACAGTGACTGTGTTGTTGATTTATGTTATTTAAACACACAGTGACTGTGTTGTTGATTTATGTTATTTAAACACACAGTGACTGTGTTGTTGATTTATGTTATTTAAACACACAGTGACTGTGTTGTTGATTTATGTTATTTAAACACACAGTGACTGTGTTGTTGATTTATGTTATTTAAACACACAGTGACTGTGTTGTTGATTTATGTTATTTAAACACACAGTGACTGTGTTGTTGATTTATGTTATTTAAACACACAGTGACTGTGTTGTTGATTTATGTTATTTAAACACACAGTGACTGTGTTGTTGATTTATGTTATTTAAACACACAGTGACTGTGTTGTTGATTTATGTTATTTAAACACACAGTGACTGTGTTGTTGATTTATGTTATTTAAAACACACAGTGACTGTGTTGTTGATTTATGTTATTTAAACACACAGTGACTGTGTTGTTGATTTATGTTATTTAAAAACACACAGTGACTGTGTTGTTGATTTATGTTATTTAAACACACAGTGACTGTGTTGTTGATTTATGTTATTTAAACACACAGTGACTGTGTTGTTGATTTATGTTATTTAAACACACAGTGACTGTGTTGTTGATTTATGTTATTTAAACACACAGTGACTGTGTTGTTGATTTATGTTATTTAAACACACAGTGACTGTGTTGTTGATTTATGTTATTTAAACACACAGTGACTGTGTTGTTGATTTATGTTATTTAAACACACAGTGACTGTGTTGTTGATTTATGTTATTTAAACACACAGTGACTGTGTTGTTGATTTATGTTATTTAAACACACAGTGACTGTGTTGTTGATTTATGTTATTTAAACACACAGTGACTGTGTTGTTGATTTATGTTATTTAAACACACAGTGACTGTGTTGTTGATTTATGTTATTTAAACACACAGTGACTGTGTTGTTGATTTATGTTATTTAAACACACAGTGACTGTGTTGTTGATTTATGTTATTTAAACACACAGTGACTGTGTTGTTGATTTATGTTATTTAAACACACAGTGACTGTGTTGTTGATTTATGTTATTTAAACACACAGTGACTGTGTTGTTGATTTATGTTATTTAAACACACAGTGACTGTGTTGTTGATTTATGTTATTTAAACACACAGTGACTGTGTTGTTGATTTATGTTATTTAAACACACAGTGACTGTGTTGTTGATTTATGTTATTTAAACACACAGTGACTGTGTTGTTGATTTATGTTATTTAAACACACAGTGACTGTGTTGTTGATTTATGTTATTTAAACACACAGTGACTGTGTTGTTGATTTATGTTATTTAAACACACAGCGACTGTGTTGTTGATTTATGTTATTTAAACACACAGTGACTGTGTTGTTGATTTATGTTATTTAAACACACAGTGACTGTGTTGTTGATTTATGTTATTTAAACACACAGTGACTGTGTTGTTGATTTATGTTATTTAAACACACAGTGACTGTGTTGTTGATTTATGTTATTTAAACACACAGTGACTGTGTTGTTGATTTATGTTATTTAAACACACAGTGACTGTGTTGTTGATTTATGTTATTTAAACACACAGTGACTGTGTTGTTGATTTATGTTATTTAAACACACAGTGACTGTGTTGTTGATTTATGTTATTTAAACACACAGTGACTGTGTTGTTGATTTATGTTATTTAAACACACAGTGACTGTGTTGTTGATTTATGTTATTTAAACACACAGTGACTGTGTTGTTGATTTATGTTATTTAAACACACAGTGACTGTGTTGTTGATTTATGTTATTTAAACACACAGTGACTGTGTTGTTGATTTATGTTATTTAAACACACAGTGACTGTGTTGTTGATTTATGTTATTTAAACACACAGTGACTGTGTTGTTGATTTATGTTATTTAAACACACAGTGACTGTGTTGTTGATTTATGTTATTTAAACACACAGTGACTGTGTTGTTGATTTATGTTATTTAAACACACAGTGACTGTGTTGTTGATTTATGTTATTTAAACACACAGTGACTGTGTTGTTGATTTATGTTATTTAAACACACAGTGACTGTGTTGTTGATTTATGTTATTTAAACACACAGTGACTGTGTTGTTGATTTATGTTATTTAAACACACAGCGACTGTGTTGTTGATTTATGTTATTTAAACACACAGTGACTGTGTTGTTGATTTATGTTATTTAAACACACAGTGACTGTGTTGTTGATTTATGTTATTTAAACACACAGTGACTGTGTTGTTGATTTATGTTATTTAAACACACAGTGACTGTGTTGTTGATTTATGTTATTTAAACACACAGTGACTGTGTTGTTGATTTATGTTATTTAAACACACAGTGACTGTGTTGTTGATTTATGTTATTTAAACACACAGTGACTGTGTTGTTGATTTATGTTATTTAAACACACAGTGACTGTGTTGTTGATTTATGTTATTTAAAAACACACTGTGTTGTTGATTTATGTGACTGTGTTGTTGATTTATGTTATTTAAACACACAGTGACTGTGTTGTTGATTTATGTTATTTAAACACACAGTGACTGTGTTGTTGATTTATGTTATTTAAACACACAGTGACTGTGTTGTTGATTTATGTTATTTAAACACACCGCGACTGTGTTGTTGATTTATGTTATTTAAACACACAGTGACTGTGTTGTTGATTTATGTTATTTAAACACACAGTGACTGTGTTGTTGATTTATGTTATTTAAAACACACAGTGACTGTGTTGTTGATTTATGTTATTTAAACACACAGTGACTGTGTTGTTGATTTATGTTATTTAAACACACCGTGACTGTGTTGTTGATTTATGTTATTTAAACACACAGTGACTGTGTTGTTGATTTATGTTATTTAAACACACAGTGACTGTGTTGTTGATTTATGTTATTTAAACACACAGTGACTGTGTTGTTGATTTATGTTATTTAAACACACAGTGACTGTGTTGTTGATTTATGTTATTTAAACACACAGTGACTGTGTTGTTGATTTATGTTATTTAAACACACAGTGACTGTGTTGTTGATTTATGTTATTTAAACACACAGTGACTGTGTTGTTGATTTATGTTATTTAAACACACAGTGACTGTGTTGTTGATTTATGTTATTTAAACACACAGTGACTGTGTTGTTGATTTATGTTATTTAAACACACAGTGACTGTGTTGTTGATTTATGTTATTTAAACACACAGTGACTGTGTTGTTGATTTATGTTATTTAAACACACCGCGACTGTGTTGTTGATTTATGTTATTTAAACACACAGTGACTGTGTTGTTGATTTATGTGTAACATCAGATTTCTCTGTTTTCCTAATTTCCATTTTTATATTGATATGGGATTTACCCTAATTTCCATATTCATGTACCTAAGTTTAAGTCTTCAAGCTCCATTTCGTTTTACTTTATGTATGTATTATTACGAAACGATTTGCTAACAAAACGTATTTTACGAACACTATTCTTCCGTGTGTTTTCGTGAATAAAAAAGTATATTAGACCTTACAAAAAAGTACTCTGGCGGTTAGTCTTTATACTACACAATGTACTAGGTAGGCCTAATGGATGCATTTGATACCTGCAACTTGGACTGTACAGGTGTAGAACGTTTTTTTCCACAAGAGAAATTATCATGATTTTATTCAGGGAGTTTCGAAAATGGAAACACTTTATCTCGTGTTACTGTTGTCCGTTAGGGGGACAATTTCAGCAGTGGATCTCAAAGCCACAAACTTTATGACATGTCCTGAAAACCCAAAATTATGTGTGGTGAGAAAAAAAAGGTTGTTATGTAATGTGAACAATATAGTAAACTAAAAGACAAACATTTATCGCGGCACAATTTTTAAACGAAGTTTTTAAATTAAAAGCAACAACCTACTTTACTCGCCCAGTATTTTTTCCTTTTCGTATTTCAGGAATTTTATAAACACCATATCCTGAAATAGAAAATCCAAGCGGTTTATTTTGTTTTTGAATTTCGCACAAAGTTACTCGAGGGCTATCTGCGTTAGCCGTCCCTAAATTAGCAGTGTAAGACTAGAGAGAAGGCAGCTAGTCATCACCACTCACCACCAACGCTTGGGCTACTCTTTTACCAACGAATAGTGGGATTAACCGTCACATTATAACGCCCCCACGGTTGAGAGGGCGAGCATGTTTGGTGCGACCGGAATTCGAACCCGCGACCCTGGGATTACGAGTTGAACGCCTTAACACTCTTGGCGAGATTAAGGAATCACGCACGTTATTATAGCGCATCAATAACTCTTGATGGACTGCGATTCTAAAGGTCCAAAGATCGAGCCCATGATGTGTAAAACACTTTCAGTTAATCAAAGTAAAACTAACCATGTTAACGGCGGAAGCTACTGACCTACTAATTTCATTCTTGTCAGAAGCTCGAAACTAGCGACACCCTCATATTGCGAGTCCACCACCTTAACCCAGCTGGCCATTACGGGCCCAATCCAAGCGGAAAAAGATTAGTGAGAGAAAGTATTGACCAAGTCGCCAGAGGTCAGTAAATGTTGATTAATTAATGATCTGTTTAGTCGTTTTAGCACAAAGGTACTCAACAAGCTATTCAGTTTTCTGTCGAATACGGGGGATCGAACTGCGGACTTTAGAGTTGCAATCCTATAAACTTACAGCTGAACAACTGACAGACAGTAATTTATGTAAAATTTAAAATTACAATGACATCAAAATATCGAATGATTTACTTCCATAATGCAGAAAACGAAATGATATATTTCTTTGTTATTTATCTAGATGCGAAGGCTAATAATAATATAAGTTTAATTTTCTATTTTAACAGAAAATTACACCAAAAGCTGTCGTCGCATAGTGATCCCTAATATTGGACTGGCAGAGAAGAGGGAGGATAGCTAGTTAACGGTACCCACTGCCAACTCTTGAAATACTCTTGTCTGACCAAGTAGTCAACACTTACAGGAATTATTTGTCAAAACTAATTTACTCTTACAAAGAATTCACTCGTTTGTTCTATTTCTGATCTTATCTTCCCCTAGCGGCGTGTTAGAAAACTATATAATAATTTTCTTCGGTTAAAGCTCTGTGAAGTGATACGAAGATTCTGTCGATTAACACTCAGAGGGAAATATGTGAAATAATACATATAAACTAATCTACGTGAATGTGTCTGAAATTCAATGATTCAATCAGATTATACGTGAATTAATTAACAAATAAAACAATAAACAGAAACGAGCGATTCTGTTTTCTGAAAATTACAGAACCTGAAACATTGGGTCTGTAAAACAAAAAGAAACTGTCTATTCTACTCTAAGTTTGAATAGGTGCTTTAAGTGTTAGACGGATATAATTCAATGTTTCTTTTATGTGTTCGGCCTTTTAAGTGTCTTTTACACACCTAAAATAATATGTATTCACGTATAGTATTTGAAGAATATATAATATAATTTATCCTAATTTTATGCGGTAAATCTAAAAGCATGCCGTTCTTGATTGTTCTTTCTACGATTAATGTGGAACAAATGATAATGAAAACAATATCGTATGGCACCTCATACCCGATGGCTTTCATGTCGAACTAAAACTCCAGAAATGTTTACGTTGAAACAGCAAGAGTAGATATGTGACGGCACAAAAGCCACTTACTCAGAAATTACAATATGATACACATGGAAGACTTGGAAAAAACGTCTGGAACAGCGTATACAGTCGACGGACTTGGAGCTATATGTAGGCTTAACATGAAAAACATTATACATTTGGAATGCCACTCACTGGTTAGTGAAAGTAAGCTACTGATAATAGGTTAAATCTGCTAGTGGTTTGGTATTATAGATCTGTATTTCTTTTCAAGGTAATAAACACCCAGTTGGTGCTTAGAAGAAGGTATTATGCAACAAATAAATTAATTCTAATAACGTGCATACCTTTAAAACTTTTTATTATTATCCAATTGAATATTTTACACTGAGTGTGAAGCTATCCCAATGCTCTCAAATCGTGTTTTTTATTATCCATTATGAATTCCTTAACTGTGGAAACTTCTGTAATAAAAAATCACAGCCACACCAATCAAATAACTTACTTAGCTGTTCCTGTTGCATTCTTCACTGATACAAACATATAAAAACTCAAAACGCTATTTTCTTTGCACATCAATTACTTTCTCTCTAATAAGACCATTTGGGAAGTGACGTAACGAACAACAGGCACACAGCATGTGAATAAAAACTCTCAATTGATGTTTACATTCAAGTCTTAGATCGATGAAGACGTTAGTAAAAAAAAATATTTGATAGAACCACTATTGCACAACTAGCTGATAAGATATAGGGGAATCCCTGATGTCACACAGGGAGGATAATTACACTCAGCTGCCGACACACCCCGCGTGGCCTTAAGTTTGTTGACAATCGGTAAAGCAGTTTGCCAGTTATGAGCAGACGTCATACTCTGAGCACGTGAAAATCATAATGACAGTCGGGAATAACCAAGGTATAAGATAGTTAAAGACAGGAAGGGGAGGTTAGGAGTTCGTTTGTTCGTTTTGGAATTTCGTGCAAAGCTACAAGAGGGCTATCTGGGTTAGTCGTTCCTAATTTAGTGGTGTAACACTAGAGGGATGGTAGATCGTCATCACCACCGACAGCCAATTCTTTTACTAACGAATAGTGGAATTGACTGTAACTTTATAACGCCCCCACGGCTGAAAGGGCGAGCATGTTTGGTGCGACGGGGATTCGAACCCGCGACCCTTCGATTACGAGCCTTAACCCACCTGGCCATGCCGGCCCAGTGTTAGGAGTTGGTGCAATGTTTAGTGAAGATGGGTTCATCGATTCGTGAGTTGTAGACAATCACTCAAACACATAGACGTTTGTTAAAAGCAATGGTACATGGGATGAAACCAGATGCAAAAAATAAATCCACCAAAGTCATAAAGGATCTGTGTATGATATTCGTTGGTTAAAAATTGTCAGGTATATTTAACGGTTTTAGGTATGAGGAACCAATTATCGTAACTGTCGTTAGAATTCACTTGGTTGTCGAATTGTGAAATGATTAATATCTCAAACAATTAATGTTTAAAGAAAGACACTTTGACCAAACGCCAGCATGCACCATATCACCTAAGACTGATATTGGTGTAATTAGAGAGGTACAAAGATGGATAAGTTGTGTGATTGGATATTCGGTTTATCTCAGAAAGTTTTTGAAGACATTCTGTTCCACGCCTTTTATCCATTTTAATGTTATTGCGACAAATGAAGAAACAGCAAAATAAATAAATAACCTTCAGTTTTATAAAGGGTCGTATTTCTCTGATCACCCGGAATTTTCAAAGGGTCTTGTGTATAGCTCAGAAGGATTTGTGTGCTTCGGACAACCAAGTCATACTGCACGAGGACTATCTGCGATAGCCGTTCTTACTTAGGCTGGTCGATTGATTACCTTCCATTATTGTGCTACTCTAATCTGTAAATAATATTAGTTGGTATTTTCGAGCATTATATCCGGTATGTTTCTCACACACACTTGAAATCTCTGTAAGAGTTTCAAAATTTAACATCCTTAGATAAGTCGTTTCATCTGTATAAGTAACATGCTTCACTTTGCCACTCCGGGATTTTTCTCCCAAATTCCTCCATCAAACACTACAAATCTCGTATTGTTAGAACGACGTTTGTCCGAGGAGCTCAGACTGCATACTCAAACTTTTCATTGTAACGGGTATGTTACACAATGACGTTGTGATCACGTGACTATTGGCTTCGATTTCAATTTTAGTTTCTTTTTTTTATGTTTGCAAAGTATTTTATACAAACAACATGTAACCAACAGTTACTCTCCTAAAAAAAGATGAACATTACATTAAATACAATTTATATGGGCTTTTTCGGCTTACTTAGGTCTAAAATATGCATGCGCAGTGCGTTCAAAACCATATGCTTATCACTTTGTGAACACGCATTCAGACGTTTCTGCATATACAGCTAAGTATACCTTCGCTACAGTTTTACATTTACTTTACTATGCAAAGATTAAGCTTAGGTTCGTTTTATAGGCTGCTGTAAGCTCCTGTAAGCTACTTTTATCTCTCTATTGCGGGTTTTATTTTTCGTTTCGGCGAGTTACTTTGTTTGAACTGTTAAAACTATGTTATATACTGAACACTCATAACTACACAACGTCAACATTTCTATTCGTGTGCATTACGAGTTGATATTCCTCGTTCATTATGAACTTAAAATAATGTTTCTAGTTGGCCATTAATGATTTGGGGGCTTAAGAACAGCGGGACAATGACCAGGATGTCTGAAAGTCTCCAGAGAATCCTGACTACTAAACTAAAATGGATCCTTGAAAGCAGGTCAGAGTTATTCTGTTTTTTAAAGAATATTTCATCTAACTTTCATAGTGGTTGTCCAGAACTTGTGTTCAAACCTTATCAAAACTACAGACGACACCTGGGATAAACGGCCAGGCCATAGACCAGAGACCACAAGCTACACACAGAGACAACCCTAATTTTGAGCTGTTTATCAGAAAGAAGGCAAATATTTAGTAATATTTGCCGCCTACGGGCTACTTATATTGGAATAGATGGATTGACTGTCACTTTTATAACGTGCTCACAGCTAAAAGTGAGAGCGTTTTTAGCGATATACTGCGGGCCTTGGGTGACAGCTTAGTAAGCTAATCACACAGAGAAGTTGCTAAAAACTAGAAACTGTTGTCATAATTCCATACCCTGGGTTACTTCAATAGGTACCCTAAGCTTCACATCAATACCACCAGGTGTTACTTTGAGAATGATGAACTATTTTTCTCTCGTAATGACAAGGTCTTGATAGATTCAACAAGCCAAACAAACATCAGTCGTGTAAAATGCGAGGTGTAAGACATTTTACGAAAATTTTGTGTTATGTAAGTTTCGAACTAGTTAGTTAAACGTTTCTAAAACTAGTTTAAATTTATTTTTCGACGTTATATAAGTTACACGTTTGTCCATCATATTTTCAAATGTACACGAAGGTGAAAAGTGTTTAAGATAAAAAAAATATTTAGAAATTAAAGTTGTTCTATTTTATAAATAAAAAAAACCTTTTAGAATAGCGAGCGAATCATCTGATCTCGAGACCAACGAATTACTTTCATACCTTCCACAAAGAAAGCGTCAATCAATAATTTTCGATTCCTAACTCAACATTTTAACCCTAGAAAGGTAAAATAAATAAATAAAAAAGCTTCGATTACGTTATGCAGATTGTATTTAAATTGCGAGTTAAGAAATACATGTATCGTAGAAGAAAGGTGAAACATATTTTTCGAAGTGCTTCGTTCGTGGATTATTCACGTAAATACATACGTAGCTTTTCAACGAAAGTTTCGTGATAACTGACGAAAGAGAAACTTTGATTTTTGTTATTAAATATGTTAACGTTTTCAAGTATACTTTAAACTTGTGATACACCTATTACTTAAGTTGTTCTTAGTATAATTCATTCAGTGACTGGTAAACAAAGTTCTAAGTGTTATAATGTTCCAGTAATATCTGTTTATCTAATATTTTCACGTTCATGTTCATATTTAAGACGAAAGTAGAATATGAACGTCAACTAAACGTTGAGGTTATTTATTAAATACAAATACATACTCTATATACTATCCGAATATATTTATATACACTAATACCTTGCTTTCAATAATAAATATGTTCTGAATTGTTAAACATAATTATGTTATTTTTACTGTACAATTGTGTAATGATTTATATACACTAATACGTTGTTTTCTATACTAAATCCCTTCTGAGTTATTTAATACACTTATGCTACTTTCGCTGTACAGTCAGAGGGTTGTTTATTAAAAATTTAGTGAATTTCTACTGAACCTATAATTCACAAATAATGGAACTTATTTTGTTTAAATTGTTAAACCACCCCCCGCTAGTACAGCGGTATGCCTACGGATTTACAACGCTAAAATCAGGGGTTCGATTCCCCTCGGCGGGCTGAGCAGATAGCCCGAAGTGGTTTTACTATAAGAAAGCACACATTAATTAAATTAATTATTTTTATCACCAACTAAACGTCGTGATAAAGTACCTCACTCAGTCAGTTAAAAATCTGATATCTTGTAGCCATTATTGAACACATGTTATAATTACACTTCATAGTCGCTAACGAATAAAAAATGTAAATACCAAATACCTTTAATTATAAATTCAGACTAAATATATAGCTTTCAGGACAGATATTACCTACCAAAAATAAAACAAAAAATAATTATTTTCAGTGCCATAGATGACGTAGCACGATAAATACAAATCACGAAAGACAGTGAATTCGATATAACATAAATATCCGAGTCTTCTGTGGAAAATTTTATTACCAAATATACAACGTTCGAGTGTGTGTGTTGTGTTTTTCTATAGCAAAGCCACATTGGGATATCTGCTGAACCCACCGAGGAGAATCGAACCGCTGATTTTAGCGTTGTAAATCTGGAGACATACCGCTGTACTAGCGGGGGGAAGGAACGGTTGAGTGACAGAAACAGTTGGTTTCTGTGTTCATGTGTTTTGTTTAGAATATTCGAGCACAAATTATAGGTGAATAGATTTACTGACGAACTTGGCAGGTCGTTAGCAGTATCCGCCGTCATCTTGCTGTACTCGTTGTAGTTTATTTAAGTTGTACAATGTCAACCGTCAGGAATCGAACCCCCTATTTTAACGTTATATCTCCCAGCCATAGAGCCGAGCCAGCTTTGTGAACCTGAAATGTCGATATACAGAAACGTATTTAGCAGCTCCACTGGTGCTGTTTCATGAGAATAATTATTTATTGATTCCGTCTGTCTCGTGTTCCGCTCTCGCGCTTACAATTCATTCGAATAGAATTTTAATATAATTTATATCTCGTCGCTTCTTGCAGATCGAATTAGCAGTTTTTTTTTTCTTTTTACTGTCACTGATGAAACTGACATCCATAACGACATTAACAAAATTATATCTTCCTTCCAATCGGAAGTTGATCGGTTTCTTTAAATATTAAGGGGAGGTTGGAGGATCATTACAGTTCTATTATTTTTATCGTCACGTTTTGTTATATAATCTGGAATTCAACGTCTATTGTCTTCTTTCTTTCTCATCCGTATTTTTAAAAGTGTGATATTTAAGACAGATATGTTCTGTCCAATAATTATTTTAGCGACTATAAATAAATATTTTCCAAATGTAAATACCAACTGACAAACTTAATACCTGTAAAGAAATATTTAACGTTGGCTATTATGGTCAGTTTTACCTCAGAATTACATATTTTAAATCCTAATGCACCAAGTCAACTGAGTGAACAAAACAAGTTTAGTATTGCTGTGTCCGTTAATACAGAATTTATTACAACAATTTGTAGCTTTGTACTGTCAGTTATTGATCGTCTTTTAACGAAACACTCCCGAAGAAAGCAGTAAAGCGAAACGTTGAGTGTATGGTTAAAATAATAAAGAAATAACTTCTTAAATACAATAAAATTATCAATTTTTGTAAGGCTGGCTGTATAAACTGTTGTTTTTTTTTAATTTTGTGCAAAGCTACACGAGGGCTATCTGTGCTAGCCGTCCCTAATTTAGCAGTGCAGGACGAGAGAGAAGACAGCTAGTCATCACCACCCACCGTCAACTCTTGGGCTACTCTTTTACCAACGAATAATGTGATTGACCGTCACATTATAACGCCCCCACGGCTGAAAGGGTGAGCATGTTTGGTGCGACGGGGATTTGAATCCGCGATTACCAGTCGAAAGCCTTAACCCATTTGGCCATGCCGGGCTTGTAAAAACTACAGCCGTTAACATTTCCATAACGTTAAGATTAATATCCTGACCTTCCTGTTGAATACTCAGAATTCTGCTTGCACCTCGTCAAGTTAGAAGCTGACAATGGGCTATCTGTGCTCTCTCAACCATGTGTATTGAAATCTGATTTCTATCGTTGTAAGGCTACAGATAAACCACCGCACCACTGGAGTGGGTAAGAGGAGACGATAAAGTCATGGAAAGAATACGATCAATCGATCAGTAACTTAACAATCTCTCTCTCAGGCAGCTTAGTGGAAGAATAGAAACACACGGTTTCAATCTCTGGTAGAGCAGGGGGGGCTCAGAAAAAGTAACTGCCTCCTCTACAAAATGTGTTTAAATCTACAATCCACCAGGACACTATAAAATACCGACAACACCTACACACACACCGACTTGAAGAAGAAAGACTTTCGATACGTCGTTCTCTACACTTGTGTCTCCACAACAGGCAGTTGTCGTCCATGTTACAAAGTTTCATCATGAATAATCTGCCTAAACAATCTATCAAAGAATGTTTAAATATTATCTGCCATTTTTGTTAGTACAAAGCTACACATTAGGCTGAAACTGTTGTTGTTTTTGTTAGTACAAGGCACACATTAGGATGAATCTGTTGATGTTTTTGTTAGTACGAAGCTACACATTAGGCTGAATGTGTTGTTGTTTTTGTTAGTACAAAGCTACACATTAGGCTGAATGTGTTGTTGTTTTTGTTAGTACAAAGCTACACATTAGGCTGAATGTGTTGTTGTTTTTGTTAGTACAAAGCTACACATTAGGCTGAATGTGTTGTTGTTTTTGTTAGTACAAAGCTACACATTAGGATGAATCTGTTGTTGTTGTTATTAGTACAAAGCTACACATTAGGCTGAAACTGTTGTTGTTTTTGTTAGTACAAAGCTACACATTAGGATAAATCTGTTGTTGTTTTTGTTAGTACAAAGCTACACATTAGGCTGAATCTGTTGTTGTTTTTGTTAGTACAAAGCTACACATTAGGATAAATCTGTTGTTGTTGTTATTAGTACAAAGCTACACATTAGGCTGAATCTGTTGTTGTTTTTGTTAGTACAAAGCTACACATTAGGCTCAATCTGTTGTTGTTTTTGTTAGTACAAAGCTACACATTAGGCTGAATCTGTTGTTATTCTTGTTAGTACGAAGCTACAAATTAGGTTGAATCTGTTGTTGTTTTTGTTGGTACAAAGCTACACATTAGGCTGAATCTGTTGTTGTTTTTGTTAGTACAAAGCTACACATTAGGCTGAATCTGTTGTTGTTTTAGTTAGTACGAAGCTACAAATTAGGCTGAATCTATTGTTGTTTTTGTTGGTACAAAGCTACACATTAGGCTCAATCTGTTGTTGTTTTTGTTAGTTTAGCGTTCGAAGTTAGTCAACTTATCACCGACTCAGTAGTGTCTAAAAAGATTAACATAAACTAACTAATGAATTTTTTTAGTTTTACCAAGAGATACGTTAAGATATTACCTGTACAAAAAACATAAACAAAAAGATTGTCAGCAGGCGGAAACTACCAATATTAGTGTGACATTTTTGTCAAACTACCAATATTAGTGTGACATTTTTGTCATATTACCAATATTAGTGTGACATTTTTTTGCAGTGTCTAAGTAGCTTTTTCCTACCAGATCTAGTTGTTCTTGAAGAAAGCATGTTGACTGCTCTACGCGAATCCAAAGACTCAAAAAGTCGATTAACTAGTCTCTACCGTATGGAAAAAAAAACATAAGAAAAACGAACTTGCACGTTTTAACTTATATCACAGAAACAATCCACCTTCTGACGTAGCAGGAGAATTTCTAGATGGCACAAGCAACCTCCAGAACGTATTCCCTCCGTTCTATTCTCCAGCCATCCAAAGATAAAAGACTTCTTAATGCACGTGCTTGTCTTTTACAGAGTACAAATATTAGTTTTTGTGTTATTTTCATACAAAATATTTTGTTATTCATGGTTTCGTTTCAGAGAGATTCAACTCGTGCACACTAAAAATGTTGTTATTCATGGTTTCGTTTTGGAAAGTGTGTGTTTACTTATAGCAAAGCCACCTCGGGCTATCTGCTAAGCCCATCGAGGGGAATCGAACCCCTGATTTTAGCTGTACTAGCGGGGGGCTCGTTTTAGAGAGATCCAACTCATGGTCGCTAAAAGTGGTGTCAAACATGGTTTCGTTTCGGAAAGTGTGTGTTTTCTTATAGCAAAGCCACCTCTGGCTATCTGCTAAGCCCATCGAGGGGAATCGAACCCTGATTTTAGCTGTACTAGCGGGGGCTCGTTTTAGAGAGATCCAACTCATGGTCGCTAAAAGTGGTGTCAAACATGGTTTCGTTTCGGAAAGTGTGTGTTTTCTTATAGCAAAGCCACCTCTGGCTATCTGCTAAGCCCATCGAGGGGAATCGAACCCCTGATTTTAGCTGTACTAGCGGGGGGCTCGTTTTAGAGAGATCCAACTCATGGTCGCTAAAAGTGGTGTCAAACATGGTTTCGTTTCAGAGAGATTCAACTGATTGCCGCTAAAAGTGGTGTCAAACATGGTTTCGTTTCAGAGAGATTCAACTGATTGCCGCTAAAAGTGGTGTCAAACATGCTTTTGTTTTAGAGAGATTCAACTCACTGTTTGTAACAACCATTGTTTTTACCGTTTCTATTTTTATAAATCCAACACATTAAGACTAAAAGACGTCAGTTTTTATTTTATACACAAATGTACTGCACTTCAAAAGACCATTTTAGAAAATAAATATTTCTACTTGATGACTTCAAGCAGGTTCTCGAAACCGTCTGGTAAACTGTTCTATTTTCTTGTTTCGCATAAGTGAAAAGAATACTTTTGTCAAACATGAGTAAACTATTAAAACAGTAAGTCGAGAAACCACACGCTGCGTTTTCATTATTTCTCACAATCTTTCATAACAACCAAACTTTTCTCTGTCCTAATATTAATTCGATTTATTGTTTAACATTCTCTTCAAGTTGTGTCAGCTGGTTACAAATGGAATAAAGTGTTAAACATTCTCTTCAAGTTGTGTCAGCTGGTTACAAATGGATAAAGTGTTTAACATTCTCTTCAAGTTGTGTCAGCTGGTTACAAATGAATAAAGTGTTTAACATTCTCTTCAAGTTGTGTCAGCTGGTTACAAATGAATAAAGTGTTTAACATTCTCTTCAAGTTGTGACAGCTGGTTACAAATGAATAAAGTGTTAAACATTCTTTTCAAGTTGTGTCAGCTGGTTACAAATGAATAAAGTGTTAAACATTCTCTTCAAGTTGTGTCAGCTGGTTACAAATGGATAAAGTGTTTAACATTCTCTTCAAGTTGTGTCAGCTGGTTACAAATGAATAAAGTGTTTAACATTCTCTTCAAGTTGTGACAGCTGGTTACAAATGAATAAAGTGTTTAACATTCTCTTCAAGTTGTGTCAGCTGGTTACAAATGAATAAAGTGTTAAACATTCTCTTCAAGTTGTGACAGCTGGTTACAAATGAATAAAGTGTTTAACATTCTCTTCAAGTTGTGTCAGCTGGTTACAAATGGATAAAGTGTTTAACATTCTCTTCAAGTTGTGTCAGCTGGTTACAAATGAATAAAGTGTTTAACATTCTCTTCAAGTTGTGACAGCTGGTTACAAATGAATAAAGTGTTAAACATTCTCTTCAAGTTGTGACAGCTGGTTACAAATGAATAAAGTGTTAAACATTCTTTTCAAGTTGTGTCAGCTGGTTACAAATGAATAAAGTGTTTAACATTCTCTTCAAGTTGTGTCAGCTGGTTACAAATGGAATAAAGTGTTAAACATTCTCTTCAAGTTGTGACAGCTGGTTAAAAATGGATAAAGTGTTTAACATTCTCTTCAAGTTGTGACAGCTGGTTACAAATGGATAAAGTGTTTAACATTCTCTTCAAGTTGTGTCAGCTGGTTACAAATGAATAAAGTGTTTAACATTCTCTTCAAGTTGTGTCAGCTGGTTACAAATGGATAAAGTGTTTAACATTCTCTTCAAGTTGTGTCAGCTGGTTACAAATGGATAAAGTGTTTAACATTCTCTTCAAGTTGTGTCAGCTGGTTACAAATGAATAAAGTGTTTAACATTCTCTTCAAGTTGTGACAGCTGGTTACAAATGAATAAAGTGTTTAACATTCTCTTCAAGTTGTGACAGCTGGTTACAAATGAATAAAGTGTTTAACATTCTCTTCAAGTTGTGTCAGCTGTTTACAAATGAATAAAGTGTTAAACATTCTCTTCAAGTTGTGACAGCTGGTTACAAATGAATAAAGAGTTTAACATTCTCTTCAAGTTGTGACAGCTGGTTACAAATGAATAAAGTGTTTAACATTCTCTTCAAGTTGTGACAGCTGGTTACAAGTTACAAATGGATAAAGTGTTTAACATTCTCTTCAAGTTGTGTCAGCTGGTTACAAATGGATAAAGTGTTTAACATTCTCTTCAAGTTGTGTCAGCTGGTTACAAATGGATAAAGTGTTTAACATTCTCTTCAAGTTGTGTCAGCTGGTTACAAATGGATAAAGTGTTTAACATTCTCTTCAAGTTGTGTCAGCTGGTTACAAATGGATAAAGTGTTTAACATTCTCTTCAAGTTGTGTCAGCTGGTTACAATGAATAAAGTGTTTAACATTCTCTTCAAGTTGTGACAGCTGGTTACAAATGAATAAAGTGTTAAACATTCTTTTCAAGTTGTGTCAGCTGGTTACAAATGAATAAAGTGTTTAACATTCTCTTCAAGTTGTGTCAGCTGGTTACAAATGAATAAAGTGTTAAACATTCTCTTCAAGTTGTGTCAGCTGGTTACAAATGGATAAAGTGTTTAACATTCTCTTCAAGTTGTGTCAGCTGGTTACAAATGAATAAAGTGTTTAACATTCTCTTCAAGTTGTGACAGCTGGTTACAAATGAATAAAGTGTTTAACATTCTCAAATGAATAAAGTTTAACATTCTCTTCAAGTTGTGTCAGCTGGTTACAAATGAATAAAGTGTTAAACATTCTCTTCAAGTTGTGACAGCTGGTTACAAATGAATAAAGTGTTTAACATTCTCTTCAAGTTGTGTCAGCTGGTTACAAATGGATAAAGTGTTTAACATTCTCTTCAAGTTGTGTCAGCTGGTTACAAATGAATAAAGTGTTTAACATTCTCTTCAAGTTGTGACAGCTGGTTACAAATGAATAAAGTGTTAAACATTCTCTTCAAGTTGTGACAGCTGGTTACAAATGAATAAAGTGTTAAACATTCTTTTCAAGTTGTGTCAGCTGGTTACAAATGAATAAAGTGTTTAACATTCTCTTCAAGTTGTGTCAGCTGGTTACAAATGGAATAAAGTGTTAAACATTCTCTTCAAGTTGTGTCAGCTGGTTACAAATGGATAAAGTGTTTAACATTCTCTTCAAGTTGTGTCAGCTGGTTACAAATGAATAAAGTGTTTAACATTCTCTTCAAGTTGTGACAGCTGGTTACAAATGAATAAAGTGTTTAACATTCTCTTCAAGTTGTGTCAGCTGGTTACAAATGAATAAAGTGTTAAACATTATCTTCAAGTTGTGACAGCTGGTTACAAATGAATAAAGAGTTTAACATTCTCTTCAAGTTGTGTCAGCTGGTTACAAATGAATAAAGTGTTTAACATTCTCTTCAAATTGTGACAGCTGGTTACAAATGGATAAAGTGTTTAACATTCTCTTCAAGTTGTGTCAGTTGGTTACAAATGGATAAAGTGTTTAACATTCTCTTCAAGTTGTGTCAGCTAGTTACAAATGAATAAAGTGTTTAACATTCTCTTCATGTTGTGTCAGCTGGTTACAAATGGATAAAGTGTTTAACATTCTCTTCAAGTTGTGTCAGCTGGTTACAAATGGATAAAGTGTTTAACATTCTCTTCAAGTTGTGACAGCTGGTTACAAATGAATAAAGTGTTAAACATTCTCTTCAAGTTGTGACAGCTGGTTACAAATGAATAAAGTGTTAAACATTCTTTTCAAGTTGTGTCAGCTGGTTACAAATGAATAAAGTGTTTAACATTCTCTTCAAGTTGTGTCAGCTGGTTACAAATGGAATAAAGTGTTAAACATTCTCTTCAAGTTGTGTCAGCTGGTTACAAATGGATAAAGTGTTTAACATTCTCTTCAAGTTGTGTCAGCTGGTTACAAATGAATAAAGTGTTTAACATTCTCTTCAAGTTGTGACAGCTGGTTACAAATGAATAAAGTGTTTAACATTCTCTTCAAGTTGTGTCAGCTGGTTACAAATGAATAAAGTGTTAAACATTCTCTTCAAGTTGTGACAGCTGGTTACAAATGAATAAAGTGTTTAACATTCTCTTCAAGTTGTGTCAGCTGGTTACAAATGAATAAAGTGTTTAACATTCTCTTCAAGTTGTGACAGCTGGTTACAAATGGATAAAGTGTTTAACATTCTCTTCAAGTTGTGTCAGCTGGTTACAAATGGATAAAGTGTTTAACATTCTCTTCAAGTTGTGACAGCTGGTTACAAATGAATAAAGTGTTTAACATTCTCTTCAAGTTGTGTCAGCTGGTTACAAATGGAATAAAGTGTTAAACATTCTCTTCAAGTTGTGTCAGCTGGTTACAAATGAATAAAGTGTTTAACATTCTCTTCAAGTTGTGACAGCTGGTTACAAATGAATAAAGTGTTTAACATTCTCTTCAAGTTGTGTCAGCTGGTTACAAATGAATAAAGTGTTAAACATTCTCTTCAAGTTGTGACAGCTGGTTACAAATGAATAAAGTGTTTAACATTCTCTTCAAGTTGTGTCAGCTGGTTACAAATGGATAAAGTGTTTAACATTCTCTTCAAGTTGTGTCAGCTGGTTACAAATGAATAAAGTGTTTAACATTCTCTTCAAGTTGTGACAGCTGGTTACAAATGAATAAAGTGTTAAACATTCTTTTCAAGTTGTGTCAGCTGGTTACATATGGAATAAAGTGTTAAACATTCTCTTCAAGTTGTGTCAGCTGGTTACAAATGGATAAAGTGTTTAACATTCTCTTCAAGTTGTGTCAGCTGGTTACAAATGAATAAAGTGTTTAACATTCTCTTCAAGTTGTGACAGCTGGTTACAAATGAATAAAGTGTTTAACATTCTCTTCAAGTTGTGTCAGCTGGTTACAAATGAATAAAGTGTTAAACATTCTCTTCAAGTTGTGACAGCTGGTTACAAATGAATAAAGTGTTTAACATTCTCTTCAAGTTGTGTCAGCTGGTTACAAATGAATAAAGTGTTTAACATTCTCTTCAAGTTGTGACAGCTGGTTACAAATGAATAAAGTGTTTAACATTCTCTTCAAGTTGTGTCAGCTGGTTACAAATGGAATAAAGTGTTAAACATTCTCTTCAAGTTGTGTCAGCTGGTTACAAATGGAATAAAGTGTTTAACATTCTCTTCAAGTTGTGACAGCTGGTTACAAATGAATAAAGTGTTAAACATTCTTTTCAAGTTGTGTCAGCTGGTTACAAATGAATAAATGTTTAACATTCTCTTCAAGTTGTGTCAGCTGGTTACAAATGGATAAAGTGTTTAACATTCTCTTCAAGTTGTGTCAGCTGGTTACAAATGGATAAAGTGTTTAACATTCTCTTCAAGTTGTGTCAGCTGGTTACAAATGAATAAAGTGTTTAACATTCTTTTCAAGTTGTGTCAGCTGGTTACAAATAAATAAAGTGTTTAACATTCTCTTCAAGTTGTGTCAGCTGGTTACAAATGGAATAAAGTGTTAAACATTCTCTTCAAGTTGTGTCAGCTGGTTACAAATGGATAAAGTGTTTAACATTCTCTTCAAGTTGTGTCAGCTGGTTACAAATGAATAAAGTGTTTAACATTCTCTTCAAGTTGTGACAGCTGGTTACAAATGAATAAAGTGTTTAACATTCTCTTCAAGTTGTGACAGCTGGTTACAAATGGATAAAGTGTTTAACATTCTCTTCAAGTTGTGTCAGCTGGTTAGAAATGGATAAAGTGTTCAACATTCTCTTCAAGTTGTGTCAGCTGGTTACAAATGAATAAAGTGTTTAACATTCTCTTCAAGTTGTGACAGCTGGTTACAAATGAATAAAGTGTTAAACATTCTTTTCAAGTTGTGTCAGTGGTTACAAATGAATAAAGTGTTTAACATTCTCCTCAAGTTGTGACAGCTGGTTACAAATGAATAAAGTGTTAAACATTCTTTTCAAGTTGTGTCAGCTGGTTACAAATGAATAAAGTGTTTAACATTCTCTTTAAGTTGTGTCAGCTGGTTACAAATGGAATAAAGTGTTAAACATTCTCTTCAAGTTGTGTCAGCTGGTTACAAATGGATAAAGTGTTTAACATTCTCTTCAAGTTGTGTCAGCTGGTTACAAATGAATAAAGTGTTTAACATTCTCTTCAAGTTGTGACAGCTGGTTACAAATGAATAAAGTGTTTAACATTCTCTTCAAGTTGTGACAGCTGGTTACAAATGGATAAAGTGTTTAACATTCTCTTCAAGTTGTGACAGCTGGTTACAAATGAATAAAGTGTTTAACATTCTCTTCAAGTTGTGTCAGCTGGTTACAAATGAATAAAGTGTTTAACATTCTCTTCAAGTTGTGACAGCTGGTTACAAATGAATAAAGTGTTTAACATTCTCTTCAAGTTGTGACAGCTGGTTACAAATGGATAAAGTGTTTAACATTCTCTTCAAGTTGTGTCAGCTGGTTACAAATGGATAAAGTGTTTAACATTCTCTTCAAGTTGTGTCAGCTGGTTACAAATGAATAAAGTGTTTAACATTCTCTTCAAGTTGTGTCAGCTGGTTACAAATGAATAAAGTGTTTAACATTCTCTTCAAGTTGTGTCAGCTGGTTACAAATGAATAAAGTGTTTAACATTCTCTTCAAGTTGTGACAGCTGGTTACAAATGAATAAAGTGTTTAACATTCTCTTCAAGTTGTGTCAGCTGGTTACAAATGAATAAAGTGTTTAACATTCTCTTTAAGTTGTGTCAGCTGGTTACAAATGGATAAAGTGTTTAACATTCTCTTCAAGTTGTGTCAGCTGGTTACAAATGAATAAAGTGTTTAACATTCTCTTCAAGTTGTGTCAGCTGGTTACAAATGAATAAAGTGTTTAACATTCTCTTCAAGTTGTGTCAGCTGGTTACAAATGAATAAAGTGTTTAACATTCTCTTCAAGTTGTGTCAGCTGGTTACAAATGAATAAAGTGTTTAACATTCTCTTTTGTGTCAGCTGGTTCAAATGAATAAAGTGTTATTCAAATGGAATAAAGTGTTAAACATTCTTTTCAAGTTGTGTCAGCTGGTTACAAATGAATAAAGTGTTTAACATTCTCTTCAAGTTGTGTCAGCTGGTTACAAATGGAATAAAGTGTTTAACATTCTCTTCAAGTTGTGACAGCTGGTTACAAATGAATAAAGTGTTTATAAACCAATGTTTGATTCTTCGCACAATCACTGTTTTTACTTAATTACTACTTTCGTCCATTCTGTTACAATCATTTTGATGTAAGTTATGAGGGGTTAATACGAGAAAAATACAGTTTTGTTCTTATAACGATTCAGTTCCCGAATTTCACGTGGCTGTTGGTTTTGCTGTTGATACTCCCTTTATGAATTTGAAGAAAAATTAGCGATTTTAAGCAGGTTTGGTTTGGTTTGAATTTTGCACAAAGCTACACGACGGCTATCTGTGCTAGTCGTCCCTAATTCAGCAGTGTAAGACTAGAGGGAAGGCAGCTAGTCATCACCACCCACCGCCAACTCTTGGGCTACTCTTTTACCAACGAATAATGTGATTGACCGTCACATTATAACGCCCCCACGGCTGAAAGGGCGAGCATGTTTGGGAAAAAATAAATAATAATTGGATATGTTATTTAAAACCATGATTGTCATGGTATCTTAAGCGCACATGAGTCTAACTGACGGTTATAAACCCCAGAATTCAGGTGTATTAATAATTAATCGAGTTTCTAACCAAAATGAAAACAATAGGTAAACAGCAACCGCCGCCACAACGGTGTTTGTGGTTTCTGGACATAAAAACAGGGAGTAAGTTATATTTTACAACGACTGCACAGCGGTAGGGATGGAGCGTGTTCAGCGGCTTTTATCTTTAACCCTTAGATACGCAGCCCGTGACGTTAATCACTAGTTTATACCTAACCTAAAACAACAACTATTCAAAGCGTTCATTGTAAATCAAAGGATAGTATTTAATAAAATATAACTATTAAACATCTTCTATTTAATAAAATAACTATTTTCCTGTGGAAAACTTTTGAACGAGAAATGATACGTAAGGCTTCAGTTTATACCCCACGTAAATGTTAAATTGTCTAAATATGACGTGAAAACAAGATTAAACGTCCGAAAATAATGAAATAACCAAGAGTAGACTTCTTCTGTTGAAAGAAACTGAATGTTATTGTCTGTAATTAAACACAAAGCTATACCACAGGTATCAAAACCCGGATTATAGAAATTAAGACATGTTATTGTTTTAATCGATCGCAAAATTATGAAGGCGGGTAAGCAAACAAACAAAATAAAAAACTTTATAACTATTTTCTTATCTTATAATTTAATAGAATCATCCATCTAAAAGTATTGTACTGAAATATACTTTAAATATATAATTTATATATATACAGGTGTCGCCCTTAAATATAGTACACAAATGTCACCTGGCGAGTTATATGTATACAAACACAGCGCACTGGTGTCAACAAACTGACTAGTTGTGCTGTCATACATAGTGTCTGATTTAGTTATATTTAATGAGCTTAACTGGAATCTCATAAATCATGCATCTCAATAAGACGTTTCACAAATATTTGAAAAATTTCCCTCAAACAGAAAAACGTGAAATGAAAACAAACTAGTTCTAATTTTTATTTCTTCAGTAAAATTATGGCTCGGCGATGATAGAAACAAAACCGCATATAAAACATGTAGCCGTCAGCTGGACATCCGTCTAAATAGTTGTTAAAATAGACGCTGTGATTCCAAGTTACTGAAGAACTACAGAGCATTATTTATAAAGTTAAAATAACCTGTATTTAGTAGAAGTTACTGAAGAAACAGAACATTATTGAAAAGTAAAATAACCTGTAGTCTTAAGTTACTGAAGAAACAGCTAGCATTATTTAAAAGTAAAATAACCTGTAAGTAAAAGTTACTGAAGAAACAGAACATTATTTAAAAGTAAAATAACCTGTAAGTAGAAGTTACTGAAGAAACAGAGCATTATTTAAAAGTAAAATAACCTGTAAGTAGAAGTTACTGAAGAAACAGAACATTATTTAAAAGTAAAATAACCTGTAAGTAGAAGTTACTGAAGAAACAGAACATTATTTAAAAGTAAAATAACCTGTAAGTAGAAGTTACTGAAGAAACAGAACATTATTTAAAAGTAAAATAACCTGTAAGTAGAAGTTACTGAAGAAACAGAACATTATTTAAAAGTAAAATAACCTGTAAGTAGAAGTTACTGAAGAAACAGAACATTATTTAAAAGTAAAATAACCTGTAAGTAGAAGTTACTGAAGAAACAGAGCATTATTTAAAAGTAAAATAACCTGTAAGTAGAAGTTACTGTATAAGAACATTATTTAAATGTAAAATAACCTGTAAGTAGAAGTTACTGAAGAAACAGAACATTATTTAAAAGTAAAATAACCTGTAAGTAGAAGTTACTGAAGAAACAGAACATTATTTAAAAGTAAAATAACCTGTAAGTAGAAGTTACTGAAGAAACAGAACATTATTTAAAAGTAAAATAACCTGTAAGTAGAAGTTACTGAAGAAACAGAACATTATTTAAAAGTAAAATAACCTGTAAGTAGAAGTTACTGAAGAAACAGAGCATTATTTAAAAGTAAAATAACCTGTAAGTAGAAGTTACTGAAGAAACAGAACATTATTTAAAAGTAAAATAACCTGTAAGTAGAAGTTACTGAAGAAACAGAACATTATTTAAAAGTAAAATAACCTGTAAGTAGAAGTTACTGAAGAAACAGAACATTATTTAAAAGTAAAATAACCTGTAAGTAGAAGTTACTGAAGAAACAGAACATTATTTAAAAGTAAAATAACCTGTAAGTAGAAGTTACTGAAGAAACAGAGCATTATTTAAAAGTAAAATAACCTGTAAGTAGAAGTTACTGAAGAAACAGAACATTATTTAAAAGTAAAATAACCTGTAAGTAGAAGTTACTGAAGAAACAGAACATTATTTAAAAGTAAAATAACCTGTAAGTAGAAGTTACTGAAGAAACAGAACATTATTTAAAAGTAAAATAACCTGTAAGTAGAAGTTACTGAAGAAACAGAACATTATTTAAAAGTAAAATAACCTGTAAGTAGAAGTTACTGAAGAAACAGAGCATTATTTAAAAGTAAAATAACCTGTAAGTAGAAGTTACTGAAGAAACAGAACATTATTTAAAAGTAAAATAACCTGTAAGTAGAAGTTACTGAAGAAACAGAGCATTATTTAAAAGTAAAATAACCTGTAAGTAGAAGTTACTGAAGAAACAGAACATTATTTAAAAGTAAAATAACCTGTAAGTAGAAGTTACTGAAGAAACAGAACATTATTTAAAAGTAAAATAACCTGTAAGTAGAAGTTACTGAAGAAACAGAACATTATTTAAAAGTAAAATAACCTGTAAGTAGAAGTTACTGAAGAAACAGAGCATTATTTAAAAGTAAAATAACCTGTAAGTAGAAGTTACTGAAGAAACAGAACATTATTTAAAAGTAAAATAACCTGTAAGTAGAAGTTACTGAAGAAACAGAGCATTATTTAAAAGTAAAATAACCTGTAAGTAGAAGTTACTGAAGAAACAGAACATTATTTAAAAGTAAAATAACCTGTAAGTAGAAGTTACTGAAGAAACAGAACATTATTTAAAAGTAAAATAACCTGTAAGTAGAAGTTACTGAAGAAACAGAACATTATTTAAAAGTAAAATAACCTGTAAGTAGAAGTTACTGAAGAAACAGAACATTATTTAAAAGTAAAATAACCTGTAAGTAGAAGTTACTGAAGAAACAGAACATTATTTAAAAGTAAAATAACCTGTAAGTAGAAGTTACTGAAGAAACAGAACATTATTTAAAAGTAAAATAACCTGTAAGTAGAAGTTACTGAAGAAACAGAACATTATTTAAAAGTAAAATAACCTGTAAGTAGAAGTTACTGAAGAAACAGAACATTATTTAAAAGTAAAATAACCTGTAAGTAGAAGTTACTGAAGAAACAGAACATTATTTAAAAGTAAAATAACCTGTAAGTAGAAGTTACTGAAGAAACAGAACATTATTTAAAAGTAAAATAACCTGTAAGTAGAAGTTACTGAAGAAACAGAACATTATTTAAAAGTAAAATAACCTGTAAGTAAGTAACATTATTTAAAAGTTACTGAAGAAGAAACAGAACATTATTTAAAAGTAAAATAACCTGTAAGTAGAAGTTACTGAAGAAACAGAACATTATTTAAAAGTAAAATAACCTGTAAGTAGAAGTTACTGAAGAAACAGAACATTATTTAAAAGTAAAATAACCTGTAAGTAGAAGTTACTGAAGAAACAGAACATTATTTAAAAGTAAAATAACCTGTAAGTAGAAGTTACTGAAGAAACAGAACATTATTTAAAAGTAAAATAACCTGTAAGTAGAAGTTACTGAAGAAACAGAGCATTATTTAAAAGTAAAATAACCTGTAAGTAGAAGTTACTGAAGAAACAGAACATTATTTAAAAGTAAAATAACCTGTAAGTAGAAGTTACTGAAGAAACAGAACATTATTTAAAAGTAAAATAACCTGTAAGTAGAAGTTACTGAAGAAACAGAGCATTATTTAAAAGTAAAATAACCTGTAAGTAGAAGTTACTGAAGAAACAGAACATTATTTAAAAGTAAAATAACCTGTAAGTAGAAGTTACTGAAGAAACAGAACATTATTTAAAAGTAAAATAACCTGTAAGTAGAAGTTACTGAAGAAACAGAACATTATTTAAAAGTAAAATAACCTGTAAGTAGAAGTTACTGAAGAAACAGAACATTATTTAAAAGTAAAATAACCTGTAAGTAGAAGTTACTGAAGAAACAGAACATTATTTAAAAGTAAAATAACCTGTAAGTAGAAGTTACTGAAGAAACAGAACATTATTTAAAAGTAAAATAACCTGTAAGTAGAAGTTACTGAAGAAACAGAGCATTATTTAAAAGTAAAATAACCTGTAAGTAGAAGTTACTGAAGAAACAGAACATTATTTAAAAGTAAAATAACCTGTAAGTAGAAGTTACTGAAGAAACAGAACATTATTTAAAAGTAAAATAACCTGTAAGTAGAAGTTACTGAAGAAACAGAACATTATTTAAAAGTAAAATAACCTGTAAGTAGAAGTTACTGAAGAAACAGAACATTATTTAAAAGTAAAATAACCTGTAAGTAGAAGTTACTGAAGAAACAGAACATTATTTAAAAGTAAAATAACCTGTAAGTAGAAGTTACTGAAGAAACAGAACATTATTTAAAAGTAAAATAACCTGTAAGTAGAAGTTACTGAAGAAACAGAGCATTATTTAAAAGTAAAATAACCTGTAAGTAGAAGTTACTGAAGAAACAGAACATTATTTAAAAGTAAAATAACCTGTAAGTAGAAGTTACTGAAGAAACAGAGCATTATTTAAAAGTAAAATAACCTGTAAGTAGAAGTTACTGAAGAAACAGAACATTATTTAAAAGTAAAATAACCTGTAAGTAGAAGTTACTGAAGAAACAGAGCATTATTTAAAAGTAAAATAACCTGTAAGTAGAAGTTACTGAAGAAACAGAACATTATTTAAAAGTAAAATAACCTGTAAGTAGAAGTTACTGAAGAAACAGAGCATTATTTAAAAGTAAAATAACCTGTAAGTAGAAGTTACTGAAGAAACAGAACATTATTTAAAAGTAAAATAACCTGTAAGTAGAAGTTACTGAAGAAACAGAACATTATTTAAAAGTAAAATAACCTGTAAGTAGAAGTTACTGAAGAAACAGAACATTATTTAAAAGTAAAATAACCTGTAAGTAGAAGTTACTGAAGAAACAGAACATTATTTAAAAGTAAAATAACCTGTAAGTAGAAGTTACTGAAGAAACAGAACATTATTTAAAAGTAAAATAAGTAGTAGAAGTTACTGAAGAAACCATTATTTAAAAGTAAAATAACCTGTAAGTAGAAGTTACTGAAGAAACAGAACATTATTTAAAAGTAAAATAACCTGTAAGTAGAAGTTACTGAAGAAACAGAACATTATTTAAAAGTAAAATAACCTGTAAGTAGAAGTTACTGAAGAAACAGAGCATTATTTAAAAGTAAAATAACCTGTAAGTAGAAGTTACTGAAGAAACAGAACATTATTTAAAAGTAAAATAACCTGTAAGTAGAAGTTACTGAAGAAACAGAACATTATTTAAAAGTAAAATAACCTGTAAGTAGAAGTTACTGAAGAAACAGAACATTATTTAAAAGTAAAATAACCTGTAAGTAGAAGTTACTGAAGAAACAGAACATTATTTAAAAGTAAAATAACCTGTAAGTAGAAGTTACTGAAGAAACAGAACATTATTTAAAAGTAAAATAACCTGTAAGTAGAAGTTACTGAAGAAACAGAGCATTATTTAAAAGTAAAATAACCTGTAAGTAGAAGTTACTGAAGAAACAGAACATTATTTAAAAGTAAAATAACCTGTAAGTAGAAGTTACTGAAGAAACAGAGCATTATTTAAAAGTAAAATAACCTGTAAGTAGAAGTTACTGAAGAAACAGAACATTATTTAAAAGTAAAATAACCTGTAAGTAGAAGTTACTGAAGAAACAGAGCATTATTTAAAAGTAAAATAACCTGTAAGTAGAAGTTACTGAAGAAACAGAACATTATTTAAAAGTAAAATAACCTGTAAGTAGAAGTTACTGAAGAAACAGAACATTATTTAAAAGTAAAATAACCTGTAAGTAGAAGTTACTGAAGAAACAGAACATTATTTAAAAGTAAAATAACCTGTAAGTAGAAGTTACTGAAGAAACAGAACATTATTTAAAAGTAAAATAACCTGTAAGTAGAAGTTACTGAAGAAACAGAGCATTATTTAAAAGTAAAATAACCTGTAAGTAGAAGTTACTGAAGAAACAGAACATTATTTAAAAGTAAAATAACCTGTAAGTAGAAGTTACTGAAGAAACAGAACATTATTTAAAAGTAAAATAACCTGTAAGTAGAAGTTACTGAAGAAACAGAACATTATTTAAAAGTAAAATAACCTGTAAGTAGAAGTTACTGAAGAAACAGAACATTATTTAAAAGTAAAATAACCTGTAAGTAGAAGTTACTGAAGAAACAGAACATTATTTAAAAGTAAAATAACCTGTAAGTAGAAGTTACTGAAGAAACAGAACATTATTTAAAAGTAAAATAACCTGTAAGTAGAAGTTACTGAAGAAACAGAACATTATTTAAAAAAAAATAACCTGTAAGTAGAAGTTACTGAAGAAACAGAACATTATTTAAAAGTAAAATAACCTGTAAGTAGAAGTTACTGAAGAAACAGAACATTATTTAAAAGTAAAATAACCTGTAAGTAGAAGTTACTGAAGAAACAGAGCATTATTTAAAAGTAAAATAACCTGTAAGTAGAAGTTACTGAAGAAACAGAACATTATTTAAAAGTAAAATAACCTGTAAGTAGAAGTTACTGAAGAAACAGAACATTATTTAAAAGTAAAATAACCTGTAAGTAGAAGTTACTGAAGAAACAGAACATTATTTAAAAGTAAAATAACCTGTAAGTAGAAGTTACTGAAGAAACAGAGCATTATTTAAAAGTAAAATAACCTGTAAGTAGAAGTTACTGAAGAAACAGAACATTATTTAAAAGTAAAATAACCTGTAAGTAGAAGTTACTGAAGAAACAGAACATTATTTAAAAGTAAAATAACCTGTAAGTAGAAGTTACTGAAGAAACAGAACATTATTTAAAAGTAAAATAACCTGTAAGTAGAAGTTACTGAAGAAACAGAGCATTATTTAAAAGTAAAATAACCTGTAAGTAGAAGTTACTGAAGAAACAGAACATTATTTAAAAGTAAAATAACCTGTAAGTAGAAGTTACTGAAGAAACAGAACATTATTTAAAAGTAAAATAACCTGTAAGTAGAAGTTACTGAAGAAACAGAACATTATTTAAAAGTAAAATAACCTGTAAGTAGAAGTTACTGAAGAAACAGAACATTATTTAAAAGTAAAATAACCTGTAAGTAGAAGTTACTGAAGAAACAGAACATTATTTAAAAGTAAAATAACCTGTAAGTAGAAGTTACTGAAGAAACAGAGCATTATTTAAAAGTAAAATAACCTGTAAGTAGAAGTTACTGAAGAAACAGAACATTATTTAAAAGTAAAATAACCTGTAAGTAGAAGTTACTGAAGAAACAGAACATTATTTAAAAGTAAAATAACCTGTAAGTAGAAGTTACTGAAGAAACAGAACATTATTTAAAAGTAAAATAACCTGTAAGTAGAAGTTACTGAAGAAACAGAACATTATTTAAAAGTAAAATAACCTGTAAGTAGAAGTTACTGAAGAAACAGAACATTATTTAAAAGTAAAATAACCTGTAAGTAGAAGTTACTGAAGAAACAGAACATTATTTAAAAGTAAAATAACCTGTAAGTAGAAGTTACTGAAGAAACAGAACATTATTTAAAAGTAAAATAACCTGTAAGTAGAAGTTACTGAAGAAACAGAACATTATTTAAAAGTAAAATAACCTGTAAGTAGAAGTTACTGAAGAAACAGAGCATTATTTAAAAGTAAAATAACCTGTAAGTAGAAGTTACTGAAGAAACAGAGCATTATTTAAAAGTAAAATAACCTGTAAGTAGAAGTTACTGAAGAAACAGAACATTATTAAAAAACCTGTAAAATAACCATTATTTAAAAGTAAGTAATAAGTTACTGAAGAAACAGAACATTATTTAAAAGTAAAATAACCTGTAAGTAGAAGTTACTGAAGAAACAGAACATTATTTAAAAGTAAAATAACCTGTAAGTAGAAGTTACTGAAGAAACAGAACATTATTTAAAAGTAAAATAACCTGTAAGTAGAAGTTACTGAAGAAACAGAACATTATTTAAAAGTAAAATAACCTGTAAGTAGAAGTTACTGAAGAAACAGAGCATTATTTAAAAGTAAAATAACCTGTAAGTAGAAGTTACTGAAGAAACAGAACATTATTTAAAAGTAAAATAACCTGTAAGTAGAAGTTACTGAAGAAACAGAGCATTATTTAAAAGTAAAATAACCTGTAAGTAGAAGTTACTGAAGAAACAGAACATTATTTAAAAGTAAAATAACCTGTAAGTAGAAGTTACTGAAGAAACAGAACATTATTTAAAAGTAAAATAACCTGTAAGTAGAAGTTACTGAAGAAACAGAACATTATTTAAAAGTAAAATAACCTGTAAGTAGAAGTTACTGAAGAAACAGAACATTATTTAAAAGTAAAATAACCTGTAAGTAGAAGTTACTGAAGAAACAGAGCATTATTTAAAAGTAAAATAACCTGTAAGTAGAAGTTACTGAAGAAACAGAACATTATTTAAAAGTAAAATAACCTGTAAGTAGAAGTTACTGAAGAAACAGAGCATTATTTAAAAGTAAAATAACCTGTAAGTAGAAGTTACTGAAGAAACAGAACATTATTTAAAAGTAAAATAACCTGTAAGTAGAAGTTACTGAAGAAACAGAGCATTATTTAAAAGTAAAATAACCTGTAAGTAGAAGTTACTGAAGAAACAGAACATTATTTAAAAGTAAAATAACCTGTAAGTAGAAGTTACTGAAGAAACAGAACATTATTTAAAAGTAAAATAACCTGTAAGTAGAAGTTACTGAAGAAACAGAACATTATTTAAAAGTAAAATAACCTGTAAGTAGAAGTTACTGAAGAAACAGAACATTATTTAAAAGTAAAATAACCTGTAAGTAGAAGTTACTGAAGAAACAGAACATTATTTAAAAGTAAAATAACCTGTAAGTAGAAGTTACTGAAGAAACAGAACATTATTTAAAAGTAAAATAACCTGTAAGTAGAAGTTACTGAAGAAACAGAACATTATTTAAAAGTAAAATAACCTGTAAGTAGAAGTTACTGAAGAAACAGAACATTATTTAAAAGTAAAATAACCTGTAAGTAGAAGTTACTGAAGAAACAGAACATTATTTAAAAGTAAAATAACCTGTAAGTAGAAGTTACTGAAGAAACAGAACATTATTTAAAAGTAAAATAACCTGTAAGTAGAAGTTACTGAAGAAACAGAACATTATTTAAAAGTAAAATAACCTGTAAGTAGAAGTTACTGAAGAAACAGAACATTATTTAAAAGTAAAATAACCTGTAAGTAGAAGTTACTGAAGAAACAGAACATTATTTAAAAGTAAAATAACCTGTAAGTAGAAGTTACTGAAGAAACAGAACATTATTTAAAAGTAAAATAACCTGTAAGTAGAAGTTACTGAAGAAACAGAACATTATTTAAAAGTAAAATAACCTGTAAGTAGAAGTTACTGAAGAAACAGAACATTATTTAAAAGTAAAATAACCTGTAAGTAGAAGTTACTGAAGAAACAGAACATTATTTAAAAGTAAAATAACCTGTAAGTAGAAGTTACTGAAGAAACAGAACATTATTTAAAAGTAAAATAACCTGTAAGTAGAAGTTACTGAAGAAACAGAACATTATTTAAAAGTAAAATAACCTGTAAGTAGAAGTTACTGAAGAAACAGAACATTATTTAAAAGTAAAATAACCTGTAAGTAGAAGTTACTGAAGAAACAGAACATTATTTAAAAGTAAAATAACCTGTAAGTAGAAGTTACTGAAGAAACAGAACATTATTTAAAAGTAAAATAACCTGTAAGTAGAAGTTACTGAAGAAACAGAACATTATTTAAAAGTAAAATAACCTGTAAGTAGAAGTTACTGAAGAAACAGAACATTATTTAAAAGTAAAATAACCTGTAAGTAGAAGTTACTGAAGAAACAGAACATTATTTAAAAGTAAAATAACCTGTAAGTAGAAGTTACTGAAGAAACAGAACATTATTTAAAAGTAAAATAACCTGTAAGTAGAAGTTACTGAAGAAACAGAGCATTATTTAAAAGTAAAATAACCTGTAAGTAGAAGTTACTGAAGAAACAGAACATTATTTAAAAGTAAAATAACCTGTAAGTAGAAGTTACTGAAGAAACAGAACATTATTTAAAAGTAAAATAACCTGTAAGTAGAAGTTACTGAAGAAACAGAACATTATTTAAAAGTAAAATAACCTGTAAGTAGAAGTTACTGAAGAAACAGAACATTATTTAAAAGTAAAATAACCTGTAAGTAGAAGTTACTGAAGAAACAGAACATTATTTAAAAGTAAAATAACCTGTAAGTAGAAGTTACTGAAGAAACAGAACATTATTTAAAAGTAAAATAACCTGTAAGTAGAAGTTACTGAAGAAACAGAACATTATTTAAAAGTAAAATAACCTGTAAGTAGAAGTTACTGAAGAAACAGAGCATTATTTAAAAGTAAAATAACCTGTAAGTAGAAGTTACTGAAGAAACAGAACATTATTTAAAAGTAAAATAACCTGTAAGTAGAAGTTACTGAAGAAACAGAACATTATTTAAAAGTAAAATAACCTGTAAGTAGAAGTTACTGAAGAAACAGAACATTATTTAAAAGTAAAATAACCTGTAAGTAGAAGTTACTGAAGAAACAGAACATTATTTAAAAGTAAAATAACCTGTAAGTAGAAGTTACTGAAGAAACAGAGCATTATTTAAAAGTAAAATAACCTGTAAGTAGAAGTTACTGAAGAAACAGAACATTATTTAAAAGTAAAATAACCTGTAAGTAGAAGTTACTGAAGAAACAGAGCATTATTTAAAAGTAAAATAACCTGTAAGTAGAAGTTACTGAAGAAACAGAACATTATTTAAAAGTAAAATAACCTGTAAGTAGAAGTTACTGAAGAAACAGAACATTATTTAAAAGTAAAATAACCTGTAAGTAGAAGTTACTGAAGAAACAGAACATTATTTAAAAGTAAAATAACCTGTAAGTAGAAGTTACTGAAGAAACAGAACATTATTTAAAAGTAAAATAACCTGTAAGTAGAAGTTACTGAAGAAACAGAACATTATTTAAAAGTAAAATAACCTGTAAGTAGAAGTTACTGAAGAAACAGAGCATTATTTAAAAGTAAAATAACCTGTAAGTAGAAGTTACTGAAGAAACAGAACATTATTTAAAAGTAAAATAACCTGTAAGTAGAAGTTACTGAAGAAACAGAACATTATTTAAAAGTAAAATAACCTGTAAGTAGAAGTTACTGAAGAAACAGAACATTATTTAAAAGTAAAATAACCTGTAAGTAGAAGTTACTGAAGAAACAGAACATTATTTAAAAGTAAAATAACCTGTAAGTAGAAGTTACTGAAGAAACAGAACATTATTTAAAAGTAAAATAACCTGTAAGTAGAAGTTACTGAAGAAACAGAACATTATTTAAAAGTAAAATAACCTGTAAGTAGAAGTTACTGAAGAAACAGAACATTATTTAAAAGTAAAATAACCTGTAAGTAGAAGTTACTGAAGAAACAGAACATTATTTAAAAGTAAAATAACCTGTAAGTAGAAGTTACTGAAGAAACAGAACATTATTTAAAAGTAAAATAACCTGTAAGTAGAAGTTACTGAAGAAACAGAACATTATTTAAAAGTAACCTGTAAAATAACCATTATTTAAAAGTAAAATAAGAAGTAGAAGTTACTGAAGAAACAGAACATTATTTAAAAGTAAAATAACCTGTAAGTAGAAGTTACTGAAGAAACAGAACATTATTTAAAAGTAAAATAACCTGTAAGTAGAAGTTACTGAAGAAACAGAACATTATTTAAAAGTAAAATAACCTGTAAGTAGAAGTTACTGAAGAAACAGAACATTATTTAAAAGTAAAATAACCTGTAAGTAGAAGTTACTGAAGAAACAGAACATTATTTAAAAGTAAAATAACCTGTAAGTAGAAGTTACTGAAGAAACAGAACATTATTTAAAAGTAAAATAACCTGTAAGTAGAAGTTACTGAAGAAACAGAACATTATTTAAAAGTAAAATAACCTGTAAGTAGAAGTTACTGAAGAAACAGAACATTATTTAAAAGTAAAATAACCTGTAAGTAGAAGTTACTGAAGAAACAGAGCATTATTTAAAAGTAAAATAACCTGTAAGTAGAAGTTACTGAAGAAACAGAACATTATTTAAAAGTAAAATAACCTGTAAGTAGAAGTTACTGAAGAAACAGAACATTATTTAAAAGTAAAATAACCTGTAAGTAGAAGTTACTGAAGAAACAGAACATTATTTAAAAGTAAAATAACCTGTAAGTAGAAGTTACTGAAGAAACAGAGCATTATTTAAAAGTAAAATAACCTGTAAGTAGAAGTTACTGAAGAAACAGAACATTATTTAAAAGTAAAATAACCTGTAAGTAGAAGTTACTGAAGAAACAGAGCATTATTTAAAAGTAAAATAACCTGTAAGTAGAAGTTACTGAAGAAACAGAACATTATTTAAAAGTAAAATAACCTGTAAGTAGAAGTTACTGAAGAAACAGAACATTATTTAAAAGTAAAATAACCTGTAAGTAGAAGTTACTGAAGAAACAGAACATTATTTAAAAGTAAAATAACCTGTAAGTAGAAGTTACTGAAGAAACAGAACATTATTTAAAAGTAAAATAACCTGTAAGTAGAAGTTACTGAAGAAACAGAACATTATTTAAAAGTAAAATAACCTGTAAGTAGAAGTTACTGAAGAAACAGAACATTATTTAAAAGTAAAATAACCTGTAAGTAGAAGTTACTGAAGAAACAGAACATTATTTAAAAGTAAAATAACCTGTAAGTAGAAGTTACTGAAGAAACAGAACATTATTTAAAAGTAAAATAAAAGTAAGTTACTGAAGAAACAGAACATTATTTAAAAGTAAAATAACCTGTAAGTAGAAGTTACTGAAGATACAGAGCATTATTTAAAAGTAAAATAACCTGTAAGTAGAAGTTACTGAAGATACAGAGCATTATTTACTGAAGAAAAAGTAAAATAACCTGTAAGTAGAAGTTACTGAAGAAACAGAACATTATTTAAAAGTAAAATAACCTGTAAGTAGAAGTTACTGAAGAAACAGAACATTATTTAAAAGTAAAATAACCTGTAAGTAGAAGTTACTGAAGAAACAGAACATTATTTAAAAGTAAAATAACCTGTAAGTAGAAGTTACTGAAGAAACAGAACATTATTTAAAAGTAAAATAACCTGTAAGTAGAAGTTACTGAAGAAACAGAACATTATTTAAAAGTAAAATAACCTGTAAGTAGAAGTTACTGAAGAAACAGAACATTATTTAAAAGTAAAATAACCTGTAAGTAGAAGTTACTGAAGAAACAGAACATTATTTAAAAGTAAAATAACCTGTAAGTAGAAGTTACTGAAGAAACAGAGCATTATTTAAAAGTAAAATAACCTGTAAGTAGAAGTTACTGAAGAAACAGAACATTATTTAAAAGTAAAATAACCTGTAAGTAGAAGTTACTGAAGAAACAGAACATTATTTAAAAGTAAAATAACCTGTAAGTAGAAGTTACTGAAGAAACAGAACATTATTTAAAAGTAAAATAACCTGTAAGTAGAAGTTACTGAAGAAACAGAACATTATTTAAAAGTAAAATAACCTGTAAGTAGAAGTTACTGAAGAAACAGAACATTATTTAAAAGTAAAATAACCTGTAAGTAGAAGTTACTGAAGAAACAGAGCATTATTTAAAAGTAAAATAACCTGTAAGTAGAAGTTACTGAAGAAACAGAACATTATTTAAAAGTAAAATAACCTGTAAGTAGAAGTTACTGAAGAAACAGAACATTATTTAAAAGTAAAATAACCTGTAAGTAGAAGTTACTGAAGAAACAGAACATTATTTAAAAGTAAAATAACCTGTAAGTAGAAGTTACTGAAGAAACAGAACATTATTTAAAAGTAAAATAACCTGTAAGTAGAAGTTACTGAAGAAACAGAACATTATTTAAAAGTAAAATAACCTGTAAGTAGAAGTTACTGAAGAAACAGAACATTATTTAAAAGTAAAATAACCTGTAAGTAGAAGTTACTGAAGAAACAGAACATTATTTAAAAGTAAAATAACCTGTAAGTAGAAGTTACTGAAGAAACAGAGCATTATTTAAAAGTAAAATAACCTGTAAGTAGAAGTTACTGAAGAAACAGAACATTATTTAAAAGTAAAATAACCTGTAAGTAGAAGTTACTGAAGAAACAGAACATTATTTAAAAGTAAAATAACCTGTAAGTAGAAGTTACTGAAGAAACAGAACATTATTTAAAAGTAAAATAACCTGTAAGTAGAAGTTACTGAAGAAACAGAACATTATTTAAAAGTAAAATAACCTGTAAGTAGAAGTTACTGAAGAAACAGAACATTATTTAAAAGTAAAATAACCTGTAAGTAGAAGTTACTGAAGAAACAGAGCATTATTTAAAAGTAAAATAACCTGTAAGTAGAAGTTACTGAAGAAACAGAACATTATTTAAAAGTAAAATAACCTGTAAGTAGAAGTTACTGAAGAAACAGAGCATTATTTAAAAGTAAAATAACCTGTAAGTAGAAGTTACTGAAGAAACAGAACATTATTTAAAAGTAAAATAACCTGTAAGTAGAAGTTACTGAAGAAACAGAACATTATTTAAAAGTAAAATAACCTGTAAGTAGAAGTTACTGAAGAAACAGAACATTATTTAAAAGTAAAATAACCTGTAAGTAGAAGTTACTGAAGAAACAGAACATTATTTAAAAGTAAAATAACCTGTAAGTAGAAGTTACTGAAGAAACAGAACATTATTTAAAAGTAAAATAACCTGTGAAGTTACTGAAGAAACAGAACATTATTTAAAAGTAAAATAACCTGTAGAAGTTACTGAAGAAACAGAACATTATTTAAAAGTAAAATAACCTGTAAGTAGAAGTTACTGAAGAAACAGAACATTATTTAAAAGTAAAATAACCTGTAAGTAGAAGTTACTGAAGAAACAGAACATTATTTAAAAGTAAAATAACCTGTAAGTAGAAGTTACTGAAGAAACAGAACATTATTTAAAAGTAAAATAACCTGTAAGTAGAAGTTACTGAAGAAACAGAACATTATTTAAAAGTAAAATAACCTGTAAGTAGAAGTTACTGAAGAAACAGAACATTATTTAAAAGTAAAATAACCTGTAAGTAGAAGTTACTGAAGAAACAGAGCATTATTTAAAAGTAAAATAACCTGTAAGTAGAAGTTACTGAAGAAACAGAACATTATTTAAAAGTAAAATAACCTGTAAGTAGAAGTTACTGAAGAAACAGAACATTATTTAAAAGTAAAATAACCTGTAAGTAGAAGTTACTGAAGAAACAGAACATTATTTAAAAGTAAAATAACCTGTAAGTAGAAGTTACTGAAGAAACAGAACATTATTTAAAAGTAAAATAACCTGTAAGTAGAAGTTACTGAAGAAACAGAACAGAACATTATTTAAAAGTAAAATAACCTGTAAGTAGAAGTTACTGAAGAAACAGAACATTATTTAAAAGTAAAATAACCTGTAAGTAGAAGTTACTGAAGAAACAGAACATTATTTAAAAGTAAAATAACCTGTAAGTAGAAGTTACTGAAGAAACAGAGCATTATTTAAAAGTAAAATAACCTGTAAGTAGAAGTTACTGAAGAAACAGAACATTATTTAAAAGTAAAATAACCTGTAAGTAGAAGTTACTGAAGAAACAGAACATTATTTAAAAGTAAAATAACCTGTAAGTAGAAGTTACTGAAGAAACAGAGCATTATTTAAAAGTAAAATAACCTGTAAGTAGAAGTTACTGAAGAAACAGAACATTATTTAAAAGTAAAATAACCTGTAAGTAGAAGTTACTGAAGAAACAGAACATTATTTAAAAGTAAAATAACCTGTAAGTAGAAGTTACTGAAGAAACAGAACATTATTTAAAAGTAAAATAACCTGTAAGTAGAAGTTACTGAAGAAACAGAGCATTATTTAAAAGTAAAATAACCTGTAAGTAGAAGTTACTGAAGAAACAGAACATTATTTAAAAGTAAAATAACCTGTAAGTAGAAGTTACTGAAGAAACAGAACATTATTTAAAAGTAAAATAACCTGTAAGTAGAAGTTACTGAAGAAACAGAACATTATTTAAAAGTAAAATAACCTGTAAGTAGAAGTTACTGAAGAAACAGAACATTATTTAAAAGTAAAATAACCTGTAAGTAGAAGTTACTGAAGAAACAGAACATTATTTAAAAGTAAAATAACCTGTAAGTAGAAGTTACTGAAGAAACAGAACATTATTTAAAAGTAAAATAACCTGTAAGTAGAAGTTACTGAAGAAACAGAGCATTATTTAAAAGTAAAATAACCTGTAAGTAGAAGTTACTGAAGAAACAGAACATTATTTAAAAGTAAAATAACCTGTAAGTAGAAGTTACTGAAGAAACAGAACATTATTTAAAAGTAAAATAACCTGTAAGTAGAAGTTACTGAAGAAACAGAACATTATTTAAAAGTAAAATAACCTGTAAGTAGAAGTTACTGAAGAAACAGAACATTATTTAAAAGTAAAATAACCTGTAAGTAGAAGTTACTGAAGAAACAGAACATTATTTAAAAGTAAAATAACCTGTAAGTAGAAGTTACTGAAGAAACAGAACATTATTTAAAAGTAAAATAACCTGTAAGTAGAAGTTACTGAAGAAACAGAACATTATTTAAAAGTAAAATAACCTGTAAGTAGAAGTTACTGAAGAAACAGAGCATTATTTAAAAGTAAAATAACCTGTAAGTAGAAGTTACTGAAGAAACAGAACATTATTTAAAAGTAAAATAACCTGTAAGTAGAAGTTACTGAAGAAACAGAACATTATTTAAAAGTAAAATAACCTGTAAGTAGAAGTTACTGAAGAAACAGAACATTATTTAAAAGTAAAATAACCTGTAAGTAGAAGTTACTGAAGAAACAGAACATTATTTAAAAGTAAAATAACCTGTAAGTAGAAGTTACTGAAGAAACAGAACATTATTTAAAAGTAAAATAACCTGTAAGTAGAAGTTACTGAAGAAACAGAACATTATTTAAAAGTAAAATAACCTGTAAGTAGAAGTTACTGAAGAAACAGAACATTATTTAAAAGTAAAATAACCTGTAAGTAGAAGTTACTGAAGAAACAGAACATTATTTAAAAGTAAAATAACCTGTAAGTAGAAGTTACTGAAGAAACAGAACATTATTTAAAAGTAAAATAACCATTATTTAAAAGTAAAGTAGAAGTTACTGAAGAAACAGAACATTATTTAAAAGTAAAATAACCTGTAAGTAGAAGTTACTGAAGAAACAGAGCATTATTTAAAAGTAAAATAACCTGTAAGTAGAAGTTACTGAAGAAACAGAACATTATTTAAAAGTAAAATAACCTGTAAGTAGAAGTTACTGAAGAAACAGAACATTATTTAAAAGTAAAATAACCTGTAAGTAGAAGTTACTGAAGAAACAGAACATTATTTAAAAGTAAAATAACCTGTAAGTAGAAGTTACTGAAGAAACAGAACATTATTTAAAAGTAAAATAACCTGTAAGTAGAAGTTACTGAAGAAACAGAACATTATTTAAAAGTAAAATAACCTGTAAGTAGAAGTTACTGAAGAAACAGAACATTATTTAAAAGTAAAATAACCTGTAAGTAGAAGTTACTGAAGAAACAGAGCATTATTTAAAAGTAAAATAACCTGTAAGTAGAAGTTACTGAAGAAACAGAACATTATTTAAAAGTAAAATAACCTGTAAGTAGAAGTTACTGAAGAAACAGAACATTATTTAAAAGTAAAATAACCTGTAAGTAGAAGTTACTGAAGAAACAGAGCATTATTTAAAAGTAAAATAACCTGTAAGTAGAAGTTACTGAAGAAACAGAACATTATTTAAAAGTAAAATAACCTGTAAGTAGAAGTTACTGAAGAAACAGAACATTATTTAAAAGTAAAATAACCTGTAAGTAGAAGTTACTGAAGAAACAGAACATTATTTAAAAGTAAAATAACCTGTAAGTAGAAGTTACTGAAGAAACAGAACATTATTTAAAAGTAAAATAACCTGTAAGTAGAAGTTACTGAAGAAACAGAACATTATTTAAAAGTAAAATAACCTGTAAGTAGAAGTTACTGAAGAAACAGAACATTATTTAAAAGTAAAATAACCTGTAAGTAGAAGTTACTGAAGAAACAGAACATTATTTAAAAGTAAAATAACCTGTAAGTAGAAGTTACTGAAGAAACAGAACATTATTTAAAAGTAAAATAACCTGTAAGTAGAAGTTACTGAAGAAACAGAACATTATTTAAAAGTAAAATAACCTGTAAGTAGAAGTTACTGAAGAAACAGAACATTATTTAAAAGTAAAATAACCTGTAAGTAGAAGTTACTGAAGAAACAGAACATTATTTAAAAGTAAAATAACCTGTAAGTAGAAGTTACTGAAGAAACAGAACATTATTTAAAAGTAAAATAACCTGTAAGTAGAAGTTACTGAAGAAACAGAACATTATTTAAAAGTAAAATAACCTGTAAGTAGAAGTTACTGAAGAAACAGAACATTATTTAAAAGTAAAATAACCTGTAAGTAGAAGTTACTGAAGAAACAGAACATTATTTAAAAGTAAAATAACCTGTAAGTAGAAGTTACTGAAGAAACAGAACATTATTTAAAAGTAAAATAACCTGTAAGTAGAAGTTACTGAAGAAACAGAACATTATTTAAAAGTAAAATAACCTGTAAGTAGAAGTTACTGAAGAAACAGAACATTATTTAAAAGTAAAATAACCTGTAAGTAGAAGTTACTGAAGAAACAGAGCATTATTTAAAAGTAAAATAACCTGTAAGTAGAAGTTACTGAAGAAACAGAACATTATTTAAAAGTAAAATAACCTGTAAGTAGAAGTTACTGAAGAAACAGAGCATTATTTAAAAGTAAAATAACCTGTAAGTAGAAGTTACTGAAGAAACAGAACATTATTTAAAAGTAAAATAACCTGTAAGTAGAAGTTACTGAAGAAACAGAGCATTATTTAAAAGTAAAATAACCTGTAAGTAGAAGTTACTGAAGAAACAGAACATTATTTAAAAGTAAAATAACCTGTAAGTAGAAGTTACTGAAGAAACAGAGCATTATTTAAAAGTAAAATAACCTGTAAGTAGAAGTTACTGAAGAAACAGAACATTATTTAAAAGTAAAATAACCTGTAAGTAGAAGTTACTGAAGAAACAGAGCATTATTTAAAAGTAAAATAACCTGTAAGTAGAAGTTACTGAAGAAACAGAACATTATTTAAAAGTAAAATAACCTGTAAGTAGAAGTTACTGAAGAAACAGAACATTATTTAAAAGTAAAATAACCTGTAAGTAGAAGTTACTGAAGAAACAGAACATTATTTAAAAGTAAAATAACCTGTAAGTAGAAGTTACTGAAGAAACAGAACATTATTTAAAAGTAAAATAACCTGTAAGTAGAAGTTACTGAAGAAACAGAACATTATTTAAAAGTAAAATAACCTGTAAGTAGAAGTTACTGAAGAAACAGAACATTATTTAAAAGTAAAATAACCTGTAAGTAGAAGTTACTGAAGAAACAGAACATTATTTAAAAGTAAAATAACCTGTAAGTAGAAGTTACTGAAGAAACAGAGCATTATTTAAAAGTAAAATAACCTGTAAGTAGAAGTTACTGAAGAAACAGAACATTATTTAAAAGTAAAATAACCTGTAAGTAGAAGTTACTGAAGAAACAGAGCATTATTTAAAAGTAAAATAACCTGTAAGTAGAAGTTACTGAAGAAACAGAGCATTATTTAAAAGTAAAATAACCTGTAAGTAGAAGTTACTGAAGAAACAGAACATTATTTAAAAGTAAAATAACCTGTAAGTAGAAGTTACTGAAGAAACAGAACATTATTTAAAAGTAAAATAACCTGTAAGTAGAAGTTACTGAAGAAACAGAACATTATTTAAAAGTAAAATAACCTGTAAGTAGAAGTTACTGAAGAAACAGAACATTATTTAAAAGTAAAATAACCTGTAAGTAGAAGTTACTGAAGAAACAGAACATTATTTAAAAGTAAAATAACCTGTAAGTAGAAGTTACTGAAGAAACAGAACATTATTTAAAAGTAAAATAACCTGTAAGTAGAAGTTACTGAAGAAACAGAACATTATTTAAAAGTAAAATAACCTGTAAGTAGAAGTTACTGAAGAAACAGAGCATTATTTAAAAGTAAAATAACCTGTAAGTAGAAGTTACTGAAGAAACAGAACATTATTTAAAAGTAAAATAACCTGTAAGTAGAAGTTACTGAAGAAACAGAACATTATTTAAAAGTAAAATAACCTGTAAGTAGAAGTTACTGAAGAAACAGAACATTATTTAAAAGTAAAATAACCTGTAAGTAGAAGTTACTGAAGAAACAGAACATTATTTAAAAGTAAAATAACCTGTAAGTAGAAGTTACTGAAGAAACAGAACATTATTTAAAAGTAAAATAACCTGTAAGTAGAAGTTACTGAAGAAACAGAACATTATTTAAAAGTAAAATAACCTGTAAGTAGAAGTTACTGAAGAAACAGAGCATTATTTAAAAGTAAAATAACCTGT